>NC_136520.1:30707116-30924616 GCF_053919585.1 Euprymna scolopes
CCATGAGTGAGGCTGCTGAGGGACTCTGGAAACTCTTTCTTAAAGAGGACCAAGTGCTTTATATGGAAAAATTAAATGGCTGTAGACATTTAATTATTTATCTTTTTACTGGAAAGAGATATGATACATAACTACAAGTGTAAATTTTTTTTTTTTTTACATAGGCATCACCACATTATCAAGGCCAAGAGGCCACTCGAGAATAAGAGTTAAAGAGTGTACAGTAGAAATTGGACAATATAGTAATCATTAATAATGGAAATTCGGTAATTTTTTAACTTATATGGAATAGCTCATCAAGAACTTGTTTACGTTAGACTTGAAAACAACCATCTGTTTAGGAACAGATAAAGAGTGGGGGGAATTATTGATAGTGTTTTCAGCTAGACGTGTGTTTCTTGTGAAAGTTTGGCGAAGGGGGACCAAAGACTGAAGCTCAGTCAAACACTTTCCATGAAAATAACGATACATCAGAGACAAACTCGCAACATCTCTTCTGTGAGATAGAGGTTGCAGGGAAGAGAAAAAGGACATCTCTTACGAGGCTACGAAGTCTATTTTGAACTCTATCAAGGCAGGACAAGTCCTTTCTAGCAGCTCCTGCCCAGATGTGGCAACAGTATTCCATCCTTGAACGTACCTGGCTCTTATATAGATAGAGAATTGTATCAGCAGTGAGTTTCAGGATGGTTCATGAAAAATAAAAATAAAAAATAAATTAACAAAAAAATGCAACAATTTTTGATTAATCAAAAATAAAAAAAATGGTCGTAAAAATTATGAGTTAGTGTTAAAATTTGAAATTAATGTTTTTCATGTTTATTTTAGAAATTATCTTGTTAGTGCTCCATAAAAAACCTTTGCTTTGCTCAGAGGCTCCATGGTGTCCTAAAGTTTGGGAAATCCTGGTTTAGGATAGTCTTGGGTTTGCGATGGTTGACGACAGTTAGAGTTGAGGACAGTTGTGATAGGTCGTGGCTTTGACCAGTTCGAGATGAATTAAGAGATGGAGATGAGCTGACATCCACTGACAAACATGGACTCGACAGAACATAGATGTGGACTAGCGTATAGAGGGTCAATGGTGTCACACACACACACACACACACACACACACACACACACACACACACACACACATAACAGAGCACATATGGGCATGTTTGAAAATAGCAGCAGCAGCCGAAGGATAGCTGGCTAGCAAAAATATTAGCAGCAGCCGTTAAAACACGTATGCAAATTAGCAAGTGTGTGTGTGGGCTTGCGTCACAAGAAAAAGAGAGAAAAATACATCACATGCTCGAGGAGGAAAGCTACTATATATTTGAAAAAATTCATAGTGTGGCCCAGTCAATTGCTAATATAATTTTTTTTAAATAATCACATAAAAATAAACATTAGAAGGAGGATAACTCATTTTTAATTGAAGAATATTATCGGAGTTGTTTACCTTAAGTTAAAAAATGTGCAAACAAATAAAATCTAAAATAATTTCACCCGATTCTATTTAGAAGCAAAACAAGAATTTAAACTTTGCTTCTGATTAACTAATTTTCAGTTGTTATTGTTGAACCATGCTATTGGCAATAATAACATACTGTACTAAAAATGATGGTGGTTGAGGTTTTAGTTAAGAAACAAGGGCTCTTTATACCAAATTTTGTCCAATTGTAACCAATACTTTTGGAGTTATAAATGTATTATTATTATTACTACTACTACTACTACTACTTCGTCGTCGTTGAAGGAGCATGTGGTTAGAAGTGAAGAGTGAATGCTTAAGGTTGTGGCCAATGAAGTGGAGGTATGTGACACCAAGGCTGATTATATGGAACGTATGGATAGAGAAAGGGCAAAGGAACTGACTAGGAAGAAAAGGCATGGAAGGTTCTTCCAGGATATAGCAGAAGTGGCTGATGAAAGATCATGGCAATGGCTTAGAGCTGGGTATCTGGCTAAGAATACTGAAGCTTTTGTTTGTGCAGCACAAGAGCAGGCATTAGGAACACGATTGTTTAAAAAAGTGGTTCTAGGAGAGGAAGTTGCTGCAGAATGCCGGATTTGTGGTAAGATCTCAGAGTCAATTGCGCACCTTGCAGTAGGGTGTAGTGGACTGGCCCAGAGAGAATACCGCAAAAGACACAATCGCTTGGGACTCCGAATATATTGGGAGGTGTGTAAGACGGTTGGGGTGAAGTGTGCTGAAAAATGGTTTGAGGAGGTGCCTGATGAAGTGAGAACAAATGAGGATGGCAAGGTAGAGGTATGGTGGGACAAAAGTGTCATAACGACCAAGCAATTGGAACAATCGTCCGGATTTTGTTGTCATTGACAAGGTCTCAAAAAACTGGCAGATTGTAGACTTTCAGTACCCTGGGAAGGAATGTAAGAGAGAAGGAGAATGAGAAGTGGAGCAATTAAGCTCCATTGGCCTTGGAGATGAGGCGTATACATGGGGTTAAAACACAAATAATCCCAATCGTAGTTGGTACACTAGGAGTAGTATCAAGTCGTCTGGAAGGACAATTGAAAAAACTACAAATCCCCAATGTTTTAGGTGGCCTTCAGACCTCTGCAAATATAGGTACCATTAACATCCTTAGGAAAATCCTTGATCTTTGAAGCTCCTGGTTTGAAGTCGGGATTAAGGGCCATCCTCTGGAAATGAATCCCATCCCTTTCCAGAGAGACGTTGATAAAGGAAATCAGAATTATTATTATTATGATGATGATGAAGAAGAAGTATCTGTAATGTCAAGTGTGTTAAATTTCAAATTTACTCCAATCGTTCTTAACCTAAAAGGATTTATCTGACGTATAAATTTATTTTATTGAATTTTCAAAGTCGGGCATAAATAGCATTTAAACTGACAAATCAAGTTTCTCTTTGATTTTTAGCCAATAGAAATAATTGCTAAGGGGTAATAATTGAAAAATTTGAACTTGGCAAGTCTAAGTCAACTTAATGTGTATCCTCTACACATATGCAAATATACATTCATACATTTTACTGCGTTCATTTTTAAAGTTTTCATATCCATGTGCCCTTAGGTCAGATGATAGTGAATACTTCTGGAGAACTAAATGTTTTGGTTTCGATTCTAGCTGATGGCACTCAAGTCATTTTTTTTTTTTTTTAACTTTTGAAATCACTACTATATATATTGGGTACAATATAATAATCAATAGAGAATTTGCTCTATAAAAATAAATCTGAAATCTGCATGAATTAAAATATCATATTTAAGCATATTTTATGACCGGGCAATGCTAGGTAGAATGCTAGTAAATTTTAAAAAGTCATTGTTTTAATGATTTTTAGCTTATTTATATTTTTGATTGAATTTTAATTTGTGCAACATATGTGTTGCTTATTGAAAGGTTCAGTTCAAAATTCCATATAGATTCCCGAATTTGACAAGATGTATTTAAAAGTCAGAGGTTACACCGACTGAAACGTTGTGAGATTAGCATCTCACATGAGGATAATAGTTTGAATTCGAACTAAGATCATAGTTTAGTATCTGTTTTTATACTGTAGAGGTTCCCAAAAGTGAGAAAACTTAGAGTAGAAAGTTTTCCCGCTTTTGGGAAGCTTATTTCCTTAAACTTTGGAATTCCCTGTCTACCTCCTGTTTCCTTGACTCTACCAACATGCAGGAATGTAAATGTAATGTCAACAAACATTTTGCAGCACAACTCCCCACTTAGCATACACCTGATAAATCTGGCCCCTAATCAGAGTAGCCTCTAAAATCTTATTGGCAATATGCCCTGCTTGGGATCAATAAAATTAAAAAAAAAAAAAAAAAAAGTATGTGTTGATCGGGTGAGGCTTAGTTTTAGGGTTACTTAACTTTGTGAATATTTTATGGGTAGTATTCTAGTTCATAAATAATAATCAAGGCATCAGGAAAACCAAAAGAGGATTTTTTTTTCTTCTTTTTATCCTGCTGTTACTATGGTAACAGGTTTCTTTTCATTGTTGTCATGGTGATGTGAACCCAAAGAAAAGAACTAACCAAGTTGGCAAGATCCATCATGCGATCTCTTCAACAAGAACGCCGATCCATTCCAGTCGCCAATAGAAACAGACAATCGGAGATGTCTATTATTGATATTCTTACAAGGAACAGTCGTGGATGGAAAAAGGCCAAATGGATATTTCCTGTTTCGGAAATTTTGAGATGAGGATTTATCGTTTGGATTATTCAGACTATTGCCATTTAACTGCTTCCCTACGAAAGCAATATGTAACACAAGGTCGTTTTTAATGTGGGGGAAAACCAGCTCCTCAAAAAGGGGTATTTTGGAAGTAGGCAAAAAGAAAAATTTCTTTAGTATATCAAAGGGGTTCCCCTACACCGACTTAGGACAAATTAACATGGGTCATGGAATTGTATTCATCTGCAAAAGATCTAGCTAATTGGTATATTCTTTTAAACATTCATTTTAATTAATTCTCCCTTATTTTTTTTTCAGTTTTCTTATAGGATGATCATCTTTAATTAACTATTACGTGTAATTATATTCATGCAGATAGTCTACGTGTTTTTGTTTTTTTTACATAGAGTTTACCACTTATCAAGGCCCAATGGCCACTCGGGGATAAGGGTTATTGTGTGTACAGTACTCAATGGGATAGTGTAGCAATAGTATTAGAGAATTGATAAGGTGTCATTACTTAGGTGGGGGCGGTTCATCAGGAATTTGTTTGTGTTGGACTTGAAGACACCCAGGTTGAAGTCGGGAGGGAAACAGGCAAGCGGAACAGAGTTCCACAGGCGTGCAGTTCTAAGAAAGAAGCTTTGATCGAACGTAATATTTACGTAAAAAGGTTATAGTAAACACAAACCTCTTTTTATATGTATTTATGTATACGTATATTTGTTCAAAGAATTTTGCTTACCAAACTTCTGTCAGTTTTTGGTCTACATACAGACATGAAACTTAATATATAGGGTATTCGAAACTTTATATTTGGGTTTTAGCCAGGGAAAATCGGTGCAAAAGTCTGAAAATTAAAAAAATGGAATTTGCCAGGTAAATGTTGAATGACGGCATTACAAATATGCATGTGTAACGTAACAGCTATTGGTTCATGTTTTAACTTTTAGCCTTGCAGCAAACATGTCTTCATACCTCAAGCATTAACGTCAAAGAAAAAAGTAATTTGTAAGCTAAACGTCTTGGTTTCGATTTTCTGTGGTGGCGCACAAGTCATTTTTTTAAAACTTTTTAATCATTACTATATATTGGGTCCAATATAATATAATAATAAATACGAAATCTGCATTAAAAAAAAATAATAATAAATATCATATGTAAGTGTATTTTACGACTGGGCAATGCCAAGCAGCTTTATAGTATATATATATATATATATATATATATATATATATATATATATATATATATATATAAGTGAAAGTGTCTGCGTGTGTGTGTGTCTGTGTACATTTCCCTACACAATAACTCTGTCAATTTTTAGTCTACAGACTCGAAATTTGATATACAGGTTACTGAGATTTGGGAAAATCGATGTGATCGGGTTTTGGCCAGAAATTTGGCGATTAAGGGGTCAAAGTTCAACGATTTGACCTTTGAGAACTCTACCAAACTCCTCCGACAATTTTGGGTCTACGCACTTGAAATTTTAGATATAGGTTCCTTGGACATGGATCTAACTTAATAACTCGATTTGAGCCCAAAACAATAAATTTTAAGGGGTCATAATAGGGGTAAAAAAAATTGACCTGTGCGATCTTTTCCAAAATTACTCAGACAATTTCTGGTCTAAATATTTGAAATTTTACATAAAGGGTATTCAGAGATAGGGCAAGCTTTTTCATCAGTTTGGGTCGAAAATTTTTAGTTACTAATATATAAATGTATGCATGTATGTCTGTTTGCATGTCTGCCTTAAACTTTCAATACAGGCGACGGATTTTACTAAGATCAGTATCGTTTTAAAGTTCGACCTTTCATATGATAAATATCGAAAAAAAAAATCTTCTCCTTCAACTAGGCACTTTTCTACAGGGTGGGGGGGGGTCACTTTTTTCGCCGATATTTTTGAAAGTTATCCTCTCCTTTAGATTGTCTAGCCTTAATTTAAAAAAACGTTGCTTCTGGTTTGGCGGTAGTCGTAACAGCATAAACGTTAGGTTTTACCTCATTCTTTTCCTCCTTTGCGGTATGGGTTCGAGCCTGCCTTCCTACTACCACTTTTTTTTTTTTTTTGCTCAACATACACATCCAAACACCCAGGCAATGCCGGGCTGAAATGCTAGTATATATATATTTTGTCATCTACGACTCATCAGAATCGCTGAATCTAGTGAGATTTGAAATTGGAACCCCATGGAAAGCAGCCTAAACTTCTACTGGGCTATCTGGCATGACTGTTGGATGTATCGCAATTTACAGACATGTTATTTATTTGTTTTTGTTTTGCAATACATTTTGAATGAATTCAATTATTTATATGAATGTGCATTTTTACCTAAATGCAAGTTGGGAATAATTTTCCCTTTCACCAATTTGGTACACCCAGATGGGGAGCGGCATATATATTGTCTTCAAAATATAATTATCCACTGACACATGTTTCGTCGTCTATGACTCATCAGAGTGGCTAAATCTAGCGATATATAAAGGTGTGGCTCAGAGGATAAGGAATGAGGGTGAGAAGTTGTATGTTTTGGTTTCGATTCTAGCTGACTGCACCCAAGTCATATATATATAAATAATTTTAGTTTTGATCTCACTACTATATATTAGGTTCACTATAATAATATAATAATTGTCTTTATAATAAGAAATACGTGTATGTAATCTGCATGAATTAAAATATCATATTTAAGCGTATCTTACGACCGGGCAACACCAGGCAGCCTCCGAGTAGACATTTAAAATTAAGATCTAAACTAAACTTTAAGAGAGGATGTTTTTATCTACTAACGAGTTCACCGTTAATCAAGTCCTGGGAGGGGCCACTGAAAGATACGAATTAAAGAGATTATCTGTTGAACGATGAACCCTGCCACTATAGGATTGGAAACAATGGGTTGAATAGGTAGAAGATTATTTTAGGGGAATTTGTTTACATTAGACTTGAAGATGACCATGTTGTAGTTGGTTGGGAAGCAGCCTTGTGGTGTCTTGCTCCACCGACTTGATGTTTTAGGAAAGAAACTTTCTCTCTGGATGTCCCGTTTCTTTTTGATACCAGAAGAGAGGGTTATAGTCTGCTAACGTACCTAACTTCTGGTATGTCTGCTACCGGAAGCGGTGACAAATCAAATCAGTTCCTTCAATTTTATTGTTCTTCAGTATTTCTATTGAAATAAAAGAAAGAGTGCAAAATGTGTTTTCACTAATTCTTAAAGAAAAAAAAAAAAGAAAAGTAAAACTAATTTCAATAATTCTTAATTAAAATTTTAACCGTGTTTTCAATAATCTTTTTTAGAAAGTGCGAAAAGTGTTTTTAATAATTCTTATTGTTGTGATTATAAATTACAATTTTTTTTAATTGGATAGTAATACAGTTATTATTAATATTATAACAGTAACACAATTATCAGATCAAATATTTGTGCATGCGAATGTGGGTTTGTAAAATTAAAAAAATAAAAATCAATTAATATTCTTTGAACCGAATCAGTACCATAATCTAATATATAAACGACTATATGTCTGTCTGTCTGTCGCCATATTTTCAAACTCTATCGTTTTCAAAACTAAAAGTCGCAGAGCGGCGCTAGGTGCCTAAAATGGTTGTAATTTTTACAGACTGTTCTTTTATGAGTCAGTTAAAATTGTTTTTAAGGGGTCAAAAATTGGCCAAAATTTAAAAAATCGTTATACATTTTGTACATTCATCTTAGTTTATTTTTAATCAGTTTCTATGCGTGTCATGTTGGTACAGTGGTAACATCACCAGCTTTGAATGCTACAGTTACGGTTTCGATTCTAGCTGATGGCACCTAAATACTTTTTAAAAAAAACTTTTGAAATTACGACTCTGTAATAATATATACGAAATCTGGACAAATTAAAATATCATATTTAAGCGTATTTTACGCCCGAGCAAAGCCCTCCTCCTCCCCGCTAGTATTTGTATATATGGGAAACATTCAGGAAACTACTGCCAATCCTTATATCTAGGCACATTTCTTCCAGGACTCTGGGCCAATTTTTTTTGTTCTGTGAAAGATTTTTAAGATAATAGATCCCAGACTTTCTGCTATGCTCCAACCCCCATCACATTGCCACAAAGTTGCATCCCTATGTTTGTTTCTACAAATCCTTCTATGGAATATGATCCGACAAATTCACTGCACTTGTACCACCTCAACATAGATACTCCCAACTCACTCGCTTAGCAGCAAAATCCCACTCCTTCACTGTCCAGATCTTTAGAAGTCGGAAGATTTTCTACTCTAACAGTTTTCTTGGAACCACTTGCCTTTGGAATTCCCTCTTTGTTCCCATTCATTGGAATACTCTTTCTACCCATTCATTGGAATACTCTCTCTACCCATTCATTGGAATTCCCTCTCTGTTCCCATTCATTGGAATACTCTCTCTACCCATTCAACCCATTGTTTTCACGACTGAACAAACATGCTGAAGTCTACATATAATATGAGCAAACATCTTGCTGTCCAGCTCCTCACCAACGCTGCCCTCATAAAAGTTTACTTCTATTGTGGTAGTCCCTTACACTTTAATGGCAATGTGTCGTTTTTGAAGAGGATAAAAGTTTAAAAACAAAACAAAACAAAAAAAAAACATTGCTTTCGTTAATTTATATTCAACAAATATGTCATCCGGGCAATGCCAAATAATCCCTGCGTGTATCACAAACGACATTCAGTTTGTCTAGTGAGTGTAGCCTTTTTTCCTCTTTCATTTTGTACATGAATTCATTTTGAGTGTGGTGTACAATTACAAGAGTTAAAAATATGTTGACCTGCCACTTGGCTAGTTTTTTAGTCCCAATTTAACAATGGACATCATTTTGACCTCTACGTTAAAAAAAAAAAAATGTCAGCCAACACCATTCTGACGTCCAGCCTTGTTTATTGTTACAACTGACTCATAAAAAAAATTGCCTTATGACAAAAAAGGGGGGAATCGTCTGTTTCTCTGTATAACTTTTTATTTTTATTTACAAGGGAGTCGCCACTTATCAAGACCCGAAAGCCACTCGAGGATAAGGGTTAATGAATGTATTTTAGTAATCATTAATGGTTTAGATTGGGTAGAATTTGGATTATCTATGGGGGCGGCTCAACAAGAACTTGTTTACATTGAACTTGAAGGCTACCATATTGTAATCAGCCGGGAAGCAGGCCAATGGAACAGGGTTTCCACAGGCAGGCTATTCTAGGAAAGAAGCTTTGTTAATGGAATGTGCGTTTAGATTTAGGCACAGATAGAGAGTGGGAGAAATTGTTGATAGTGGTTGTAATTAGTCGAGTGTTTTTTGTGGAAAGTTTGGCAAAGGGGTACTATAGATTGGAGCTCAGACGAGCACTTAAAAAGAACAAGAACTAATGTGGCTGGCTAGCTCATCATAGCAATTGCTAAATTACTCTATTCACCTTGTATCTTTTGTTTACTAAACCGTCTTTGCTAATCTTAATCCTGTAGCGTTGTTGTGATGTTCTTCAATCCGCATAGTTCGTCCACTTCGTCAGCAGAATAAGCTGATCAATTTCTGTTGTCACCGTAATAACATGAAATTTCTCTACTCATTGTCTTTTCAAATTGATAATGTATATATATATATATATATATATATATATATATATATATATATATATGTATATATTATACGTATTTTTTTTGTTGTTGTTGATTTTTTTAAACGGTATTAAGGTTAGCGTCTTCACCTTGAAGATCGGATGTTTTTTTGTTTTTGTTTTTTTAGAAATGTCCCATTTTTTTTATTTTGGACGTAAACAAATAATATTTTTTATTTATTTTTAAAACAATAATCTACGTACATGCATGTTTCGGGGTCCTACCCATCTTCAGCGTAGCTTGACTGTTATTAGGACTCGACCCCTGAACCTTATGTATTTCAGTCCAGCGTCTTATCCAAGACGCTATGATGCCATAGAGGATTTACTGTTTAGTTTTTATCGTTTATATATTTACGTAGTTTTTGTTGTTGTTGATTTTTTTTTAAACGATATTGAGGTTAGCGTCTTTAACTTGAAGATCGGATGTTTTTTGTTTTTTTTGTTAGTTTTTAGAAATTGCCCATTTTATATATAATATATATATATATATAATGTCATCCACATACAGTATTGTTTTGCTATATCACAGCTCATCAGTACGGCTAGACAAGCTACCTCAAGCCAGGATCGAAACCCAACCACCCAAATTACAGTCAAGGTTTCTTATCATTACGCTCAGCTGCTGTGCGGGTAGTGAATTAACAATGTTTTGACATCGTCCAAATGCCTAAGCTCGATTTGTTTACACAAAGAGCATCGCTTAATATGTTAATGGCAGTTTGTTTGTGTGTGTGTGTGAGGACACTTCTCAACCTATATACTCAGCTTTTTTTTATCAATTTTTGATCTACAGACTTGAAATTTGGTGTACAAGGTATTCAGACATGTGGAAAACGTTTTAATCAGTTTTCATCCAGAAAAAAGGGATGCTAAGGAGTTAAAATTGAAAAATTGTTACGTAGGAGTCGTCAGATTTTTATCTGTTTGCTAACTGTTTCACGACTGCACATGCACAAATTGTTCATATTATGTTAAGAATAAGTAAGTTTGAAAACATTTTTTAAAGATCATGTCAAGCTGGCCTAACGGTTATCATACTTGACTCACTGTCTTTAGGTTTTGGTTTCAATCTCAGCTCAATATTTTTTTTACTTACAAGAAATGAACTGTTTAGAAAAAACAATACTCACATGTCTCAGTTTCTTTTTTTTTCATATTTTTTAAAGTAATTTAACGTTACATTTAATACTGGGCAATATCAGGTACATCTTCTAGTCTATCTATAAAAGAGAGAATGTGTTTGTGCGCATGTGAGTACACTTCTCAACCTATATAATCAACAAACTTTTGATCTACAGACTTGAAATTTGGTATATAAGGTATTCAGCCATATGAAAACTTTTTAATCGGTTTTCATCCGAAAAAAAAAAAGGGCTGCTAAGGGGTAAAAAACGAAAAATTGTTACATGTGAGTCATTGAATTTTTATCTGTTTGCTGTTTTACAAATATGCATGCATGGTCATGAAACATGACAGATTCCTTATGTTAAGAATGAGTAGGTTTGAAAACACTTTTTTAAGGACGTGGCAAGCTGGCCTAATGGTTATTGTATTTGACTCACTGTCTTTAGGTTTTGGTTTCGATCTCAGCTCAAGTATTTTTTTTTTAACTTACAAAAAGTGAACTGTTTAGAAAAAACATAATACTCATGTGCATACCCCAGTTTCTTTCCTTTTTTATTTTTTTTTACTTCAATTTGTTTTTTTTGCAGGAATTAAACGTTGCGTTTAATACCTACAGTAGTTTATAGTACATAAGAAATCTGCATTAATTAAAATGTAATATTTATGCATATTTTACGAATGGGGAACGCCAGGCGGCCTGCCAGTTTATATTATTTAGACTACTGTTTCACATCTTTGCTGTTATTCCCACAATGTTTTATTTCAGCCGATGTAACCTCCAACCTTCTTTGGGTGAATCTTTCTCTCGAAAATCCAGGGCATGACCTTAAAAGACGACATCCAGTAGTGAGGCCCCATTTGGGGCCTATGGGGAACGTGGAGTTGCTCCTTAATTATCATTGCTCCGAGGTTCACTTTGACCTAGAAGGATAATACCAAAATTCCGAAACATTTTTTTTTTTCTTTTAATGTTTACACAATTTCTAACTTCTTCATAATGTGTATTCGATTGGTTTGTAAATTAATTTGTTTTGTAGACATATATTAATTAAATATATATATATGTTTTTTTTTTATACAAACAAATTGTCTGTAAGATCTATTTAACTGGTAGATGGGACGCTGACTGGTACTATCACTGCTCTGGGTTGTATTTCTGTATCATCACTAGATGAAGTTTCCTATCATACACAGGGAGGAAGAAGGGTTCTTTGTTGATAGGATTGAAAAATACGGTAAGCATTAAAAAAGAGATGAAACATGTTTGTGGATTGAGCCGAACACTTTCTCCAATTAACTTTTTAATGCATTGTATTCGATTGGTTTATGAATTAATTTGTTTTGTAGGTATACATTAATTAAATATATATATATATATATATATATATATATATATATATATATATATATATATATATATATATATATATATAAATAAGCAAACAGTCTGTAAGATCTATTTAATTCATAGATGGGATGCTGACAGGATGCTGTTTCAGATCAGTGATAACTAAGGAACCACTCTAAGGCTTCTAAATTTGTATTTCTGCATCACCACTGGATGAAGTTTTGTGTCAGACTCAAAATGGTTGCTACCGGTAAGCGGGGGCTTCTTTAGTACTTGACAAGCCTGGGTGCTGGGCGTTGCTCGGGTGTTTGGAGGTGTATGTTGAGCAAAAAAAAACAAAAAAAAAACAAAAAAAAAAACAAGTGGTATAGGTTAGGCAGGCAAGCAGGCAGGCTCGAACCCGTATCATGAAGGCGGAAAAGGATGTGAAAAAAAAAACGTGACGTCTTTGTTGTTGCGTCCATTGCCAAACCGGAAGCCAATCGAAAAGAAGGGATGACTTTTGAAAATATCGGCGAAAAAAGCGATCCCTCCCTGTAGAAAAGTGCCCTGTTGAGGGTGAAGGAATTAATGTTTTTAGGCAATTTTTTATATTTGTCGTCCGAAGGGCCGATCTTGTGAAAATCTTTCGCCTCTGTCGAAAGTTTTAGGCAGGCATACATACATACATACATACATACATACATACATACATACATACATTTAAACAGGCAGGTGAGATTTATATTATAGATGGAATTAAGAAATACGATAAACAGTATAAAAAAGTCTAAACGGCTGGAAAGGATGGATTTCAGGGTATTGTACAAACTCTACTCAAATGTTCATCTCAGTTTACCTTTGTCCTTCCCTACCAACACCCTTTTTCTTTCCACTCTCTCTTTCTCTCTCTCTCTCTCTCTCTCTCATTCACCCTCCCTCTCTCTCACTCTACCACACCACCATTACCTTATTCCCATAACTTAAAAAAAAAAAAAATGGCCGCTAATTATGCAAGATTGTTAAACATAAGACATTATTTACTCACTCGATGGGAGACTTTTTTTGTTTGTTTTTTATTTTAATTTTAGGCTTCAAATAATCAGCTTCTTTGTTTGCGAAATAAATGCCCCAACTTGAAATTCAAAGAATTTTATTATCATTTATCAAATAAGAAAAAAATAATCAGATCTGGAAATGAACTCTGACACGAGCAGAATAAACAGAGAGTCATCGTTTCGAGATTATAAGAGTAGGTATTACAAACTAGCCAGTTCAGTGTGTGAAAATGAATACAAATGAAGAAATTCTGTTAATCTTGTGATAACTCATTTATTTTTAGGGGTTATTTTGATAAAATTTGAATGTAAACAATTTAATCTTTTTTGTTTCTCAATGCATAATTCTTTCTCTTCTGTCTTTATATATATATATATATATATATATATATATATATATATATATATATATATATATATATATATATATATATATACTAGCATTTCAGCCCGGCGTTGCCCGACTGTTTGGATGTGTATGTTAAGCAAAAAAAAAAAAAAAAATAGTAGTAGGAAGGCAGGCTCAAACCCATACCGCGAAGGAGGGAAAGAATGGGGGAAAAAACTGACGTCTTTGCTGTTACGACCACCACCAAACAGTAAGTGACTTATGTTTAAATTAGGGCTAGACAATCGAAAGGAAGTGATCAAAATTGAGTTGAGAGAAAGAGGGATGAATAAAGACCTGGCCAGCGATAGGTTAGTTTGGAAATAAACTTCTTAAAAGCCTTCCAACGGATGGCAGCATGTAAAATGGACGTCAAACCGCATATGATTATAGAAGAATCGGAGGAAGAGAATATTGAAGGAGAGTAAGATGGACAAAAGGGTGTTTGTAGAAGATAGAATCTTATCAGCCAGAATATCCTACTTTTTTTTCCTTCCTTATGTCAAGAAGTTTAACCTTTTCGTTCAACGGAACTACTTCACATCTTCTCTTAGGGGCAAATCCGACATCATTGCGTTTGCACTTTCCTGGCATTATTAAGTAAAACGCATGGATTGTTTATTTTTGGGGTCAAGTGTTTCTTAACAAATAAACATGAATGTACTGAAACTGAAAAGATAACTTTTGGTTAGAAAATACAATCTTTTCAAGCATTTGTTTAGCTCCGAATGGTGGTGAAGGAGGGAGGAGGGGAGAAAGAGAAGGAGTAAGGGAGGAATTAATTACATAGGATTTACCTCTCTAAATACAGGGGGGAACGATAAAGTTTTCGCCCCAAAATAAAACAACACTGCAGCTTTATTTAAAAACTTTTATTGCAAAAAATCAATTCAGATAACTTGATCATGTAGTAGAGCTGACATCTATTCAATGTAGCTGCCTTCAGCCTCAATCACTGTCTCGATATGAGTTTACAACTGGGAGCATGCCTTTTACAAAAGCGCCGGCGAGAGCTCGCCGAATAGTGGCAATCAGTCTGGGTTTGGTGTTGTGAGAGGTCATGTTGGTGATGTTCTCGAGATATGACCAAATAGCAGGTTCAGGTCGGGGTAGGAAAGGAACAAGTGAGAGAAGGGTACAAAGCCTCAGCACTCATTCCGAAGCGAAGTCTGGATCTCTTTGGACTTGTGGGCGGTGCCGAGTTCTGCTGCCACATCCTAACCCTAACCCTAACCCTAACCCTGATTGCACCAGGGGGTCACCACATTCTTCAGCACGTCCAGGTACACTTTGGTGTTGACTTTCAAATTGACTTCAAAGATGTGAGGTGACATGATGTGGCCCTCACTTGAAACCACATCAAGAACCATAAACTTTGTTTTCATCACCCTGGGCATGTCCCTGTTATTTGTGGCAATCCAGCGATGCATTTTGAGGGTGCTGACAATGGTCCTGCTGTCATAACTCATAACTTGGATCGGTAGAAAGCATGAGTTGTACAGCAGCGCATCTCTGATTTCACTCGTTAAACATTGTGTCATTTTCAGACATGATAGAAGGCTCCTTTTGCTCTTGGGATTTGTACACAACTGGCCAACTAGTAGATGTTCTGGAACAAAAAAAAGAAAACGGTTTTCATCAAACGGAAATGAGATCATGTCATCTTTTCTAGGGTGACAGTTTTTATCGTTCCACCCAATATAGTCTATAGACTTTCATGATTTGTTGTGCAAAACTGATTACCTCCGTTTTAGTCTTGATCCGATGTTTCAATGTTCTTTTTGGTTTCCAATTTCTGTACTGATGAAGAGATGTTATTCCAATCACAATATATATATATATATATATATATATATATATATATATATATATATATATATATATATATATATATAGTAAGTTATGAAAATATATATGGCAATTAAGCTATATAGAATATTCTGCCTTTCATTCTCGTGAAAATTCATCAGGCTTATGCAGTATTTACTTCAACAGTGCTTAATACACAGGTAGAGCTTATGCCTGACGAATTGTCACAAGAATGAAACACGGAATATTTGGATATAGAAGTAATAGTATAGTTTTGGCTTTGGATATATAAGTAATAATACAGTTTTGACGTCAGATATAGAAATTATATATAGATACCAAATCTCCATTAATAATAGATGTAAGTAAAATGTTATCTTTTTTATTCTTTTGCTCTTCAAAAAACCCAAACTATCAGTTTATTTTAAAATTTCATTGCTTTGTGTTAAGTTCATTGAACGCCTTAGAAAACTTTCCTCCTCCCTCAACATTCTATTTTGTGTAAATTCAAAATGTCAGGTTGCTGTGACATTCAGCGTGTGTCCACATCATTTTAAATTCCCTCCCCTCCCTCTCATGCGTTCTCTTTGGAATTTGTTTCTGCCTACCCAACTCCTTTTTTTTTTTAAATACTTTGACATGTCATTTCATCAATTATAATTGAACACCTGTCTGCCTGTCTATCACTGATAGCTTTTAATACTACTTGAAAGAATCCGACCAAATCTTGTAAAAAGCTTTTCACAGGCTTTTTTAAGGCTACAATTATTTTTCCTTTTTTTTTTTTTTTTTTTTTTTTTTTTTTTTTTACTTACGTTCATGCGTGACACTTGGATATAAGGGGCTACTATTTAGGATCATGCCTAGGAAAGATTAACAAGATGTTCGCTTACGTTACATTTAAACTTCTGCATATCAGTACAGTCAGGAAATCCGGTAGCAGGAAGGGAATTCCAAAGTCTAGCTGTTAGAGGAAAGAAACTATTAAAATAGAAAGCTTTATGGTATTTAGGGAAGTGGTGAGAGTTTATTGCTAAGCGGGTTTGTCAGGGATATGTACATTAAGGGGGCACAAGTGCAATGAGTTCATCAGAGCACATTCCATTAAAATACTTGTAAAACAAACACAGCGATGCAACATTGTGGCGATGGGACAGGGATTGGAGCTTAGTTGACAAAGCGGAATCTACTAGATTGAAAACTCTTTATTGGATCCTATCCGAGAGGTAAAGATTAGTGGTAGATGCACCATCCCAGATGTGGCAACAATACTCTATGCATGGGCGAATGGTGGCCTTGTAGAGGTATAGGATACTCTCAGATGTGAGTAGTCTTCTATCGAGCTAGAAGGAACCCACCTTCTTTGCTTCAGTCTTCGCAATGTCCTCTATGTATTTGTTCCTGTTCATATTGAGCGGGAATGTTAGGCCAAGGAGTTTGAAAGAAGAATTTTCAGGTAGGATGTTATTTGTTATGGATATCGATGGTTGGAGAGGCGTCTCATAATTGTGAAAGGAAAACAGCTTAGTCATACTAGCATTAAATGTTACCATCCATTTGCGGCCTCATTCCACTATGGTCTGGAGGTCATTTTCTTACGATTCTGCCATCATCTTGGATTTGTGTACATCTTTTCTTCTCTCATGCATGTTATAGAGCATTGTATCATCAGCAAATATACCTATCTTGGACACAATAGATCGTTTATTAATATCAGGAATAATAGTGCTCCGAGGATTAACCCTTGAGACACTCTCGCATTAATGTTATGTGGCTTGGATGTATACTATTACTATAATTATTATTGTTCCTATTATTGTAATATTACTTATGCTAAAAGCAAATGCTTTACAATTACACATTTAGGTAAAAGAGAAACAGTCTAAGATGACCTCAGAAATTGACAAAAACAGTTCCTCTTATTTTTGACCATGTAGATTTTTGCAAAATTTTTAAATAGAAACTATTTAAAAAGTATTTTTTAAGAAAACAAACAAAAACATTCCAATTCTAAAACATCAATAATAAACTATTTAAAGAATATTTTTAAAATATATTATTTAAAAAATATATTCAAACAATAAAAACATTCCAATTATAAAAACAAAAGTTTGATTTTATTATTTGTAATAATAAAAAACATTCCAATTATAAAAACAAAATTTGATTTTATTATTTGTAATAATAAAAAACATTCCAATTATAAAAACAAAAGTTTGATTTTATTATTTGCAATAAAAACAAACATTCCAATTATAAAAAAAAGGTCCAAATGGTAATTTTTTATTGGAATCCTTTCATTTGATGAGTAATTTGTGAGTTTGTTTAAAATTCACAGAGGAAACTTTTGAAAACAAATCTTGAATTTATTATCCCAAAAAAAATTTCTTTTAAAATGGGCAGAAGCGATTGTATGAATAAAGATGTTTTTTTTTAAACAAATTTGGAACATTTATTAAATTATATTTTAAGATCTAATAATATATACACTATGGAGCTATTGACCCAATTTTTGTGTGAATTCAAAGGAATTTAAATAAGAAATTTCAATAAGACAATATATACATATTTATATGAATAATTTTATTAGTGTTGGGATAATTGATCGGAATCAGTAATTGGAAAACTCAGAACTTTTATGAATATCAGAATCAGAATAATTTGTACCTATTTTCCGATTGATTGTTTTAAGTGTCATTTTTTTATGTGATTTTGTTTGAAACAAAATCTTCTATAGTTGGTAGTAATAATGTAATAATAAGTATTTATTGATTTTAAACTACTAGTAAAACTAAAATCTGTACATCATATCCTACAAGTGTGTTTTTACGTTTGAGAAAATATCTGCACATGTAATATGTTTTTGTTTTTTTTACCATAATCGAAAAAAATATAACTCTGGAGTTACATATTAAGAGATTTATAAAGAATCAGCGTTGGTAAGTGTATCGGAATCGGGAAAATATTGGAATCGTCCCATCACTAAATTTTGTAAAGATATGTACAAATGCTACACTCCGACATGACATTGTTTCAATCCGTAATTATTAAAAACTAAGATCTCAGATGAAAAGTCTATGCTTTCTTGAAAATTTTCATATCAGAAAAAAAGATACACATGTATTTAAATTCAGAAATTCTCTGCACAGATAGGTACGATAGGTAGTGATAAATATTTATTCAATATAATTTTTGTTTGTTTTAATCAATACTTGATGTCCTTATTGATTTTGCCTACATACGCGATTGAATCGATAAATCTATAGCCGACACACATATATCAACTGAATTTTCATCAATGTATTGCTTTCAAATTGTTAGAGATGTGAGTGATGGAGGTCAACAAAGCAATGACATAACTAGCTGTTCGTACCTGGCGTCGCCTGGGATGCAGTTGAAGCATGCAATATAAACAAATGCGTTAGTGGAAGTTAGATTGGAAAATATTTTACCTAGTATTATGATATCCAATTAAGGGAGTTTGAGGGGTAGTTTAAAGGCGAGGAGGGTATAAAGTTGGATTCAACTAAATTATGTAGCATCCAGAGGAAATGTCTTGGCTTTTTTCCGACTGATATGTGAAGCAACTGGATGCAAAAAAACATTGCCGGCATAGAGGAGCCCCGACAAGAATAGGGCAGTCACGTATAGTCACGCATACAGTGTAGTTAAGCGTAATGAGGCAGACGATTTATCTGACAATCTATATTTGCCTGTTACTCTCTCTTCATCTCTTTGTCTGTCTGTCTCTCTCTCTCTTTCTCTCTCTTTTTATATATATATATATATATATATATATATATATATATATATATATATATATATAGTGAATGAATGACAAAAGTCTATATTCCAAAGTCCATGATGTTGACCATCTTACAATTTATTCCTTTAATTCAGTTGACATTTACAATTCTTGACAGTATCTGTTTCCTAGCACAAAATCAATCACTTAATTATTATATCAATTAGTGAATCTATTTTGCCCTTAACTCATCAGAATATTTCCTTTGTCAGACTGTTTGTTCATTCCACTTTTCCTTGGAAATTACTGGGCTGATCTGGCTGAAATTGTGTATGGATCGTTGTTATTATAAGGTGCAACAAACTAAGTAATATGGTATCCGTTTGATGCACAGTTAGAGATTAATAAGTATTAGTGTTGAATGCAAAAATGAGCATAAATTTAGCCATATTCAGCTATTAATTTAACAGAAAGCACCCATTCCAAGTCAACGGGCTATAACTTTTACCCGTTTTAACTGGCCAAAAAGTTTAGTGTATTTATTCATGTTGTATAATCATACGTGTGTAAAAAACTTTTTTTTTTAATAAACATTTATAAACGAACCAACAAGTGTCGGTTTTGTTTATATCACCTGATAGAGATGGGGCATGGCTTACAATGAAAACGTAGATTTATAAAGCCTTTATACATCCACCGGAAGTGAAAATATAACATAGGTAGGGAAATATCGAAACTGTATTTTTTTTTATATTAAAGACATAGGTTAAGGTGTGTAAAGAAAAATTTCTCAACTGTGGGCGTTTTCTTAGCCGGAATAAGTATTTTCAAAAAAATTTGAAGTGCAATATATTCGCCAGCAGATCTCTCATACCCAAGGATTTCAATTTCCCCTTCTTTTAGAGTCTGCAGATAGCATCTCATACCATATGAGTGTGGAATCTGCGTAGGCAAAGAAGGCAGGCAAAGGTTGACGGAAGGAGTGTGGATATTTTGCTTGGTTTTTCTTGCCTGCCTCTTAATCTCCACCAGTCTTTTCCTTTCTGTTTCATATTGTTTGGTACCAGATATGATGGATCAGTGCCACAGGTGACGAAACTGGGCTGCTGTTTCCCAGGTGTTAATGTCAAATCCTGTGTTTTTTCAGAGTGATTTGAGTTGGTCTTTGTATCATTGAAGAGGCCAGCCGATGAGTCTTTTTCCTGCAACTAGCTCTGAGTACAGTTTACCGAGGAATCCTGTTCTCAATATGTTATGTTAATGCCAATTACATAGTGGCAGATAAATTGATGTTTTATAAAGGCTTAATAAAACGTTTTTTTACTTCCATTTTATCTGTTTCGGTTAGTAAGGGAAAATGTATCCACTCTAATAGTTTTCTTAGCAAGAAGTATTTTTAGAAATAAAATTGTAGCGAAAAAAAAAATTGTTTTAATAACATAGTGGAAAGAAAAGATGAAAAAATAGGCTAGTTAGAATCAAATATAAATATGTCAGATATATTTTATTTTTATTTTTTGGAATCCTTTCAGATGAGGCTTCATAATTTGTGTATTCATTTTTTTGCAGATTGTTATCCTCATCTTCATAGCTGTGGTTGTTTCACCACGTTCTGGCCAACTTATCCTCTGGTCATCTAAAAAGATAAAAAAAAAAAAAAATAATAATATATAATATAATTTGGTACATACCCAACAGTGGAAGACCAGATAAGAACACAAAATTGAATTTATAAGACCATAAAATCCAACCTTGATCGCTCTTCGAGGCCCATGGTGCAGTGGATAGAGGTATTGAGTCTCTACAGTTCCCGGAAAACATTGTCTGAAGATAGCGGTTTCAATCCTACCCAAAGTAGGCCAGAGAATTAGTTGGTCAAAAACAACAACTATGGACAACAATTGGGGACACAGTTACAAGACTTAGCATTCCTATCCTGCCGCGGTTAACAACTTGAAGCAGGCCAGAGGATAAGTTGGTCAAAACAGCAACTATGAAGATGAGGATAACAATCTGCGAAAAAAAAAATAGATACACTAAGTACTATTTACTAATTTGGAGAGAGAGAGATGAAGTAGGCAAGTGAGCAGACGAGCAAGTATGACATATTCTTGTGGTGAGCAATGTTAGTTCAATTTTTTAAAAATTTCGGTACGGCTGCACTTTAAAGGTCATTAAACCATACTATACGTTAGACATGGTAAAATATTTTTTCTCTAAAATTATAAAAAGTTCTTTTATTAATTTTGAAATTTTTTCTGATCAATAATGATCGAAACGGTCTGCATATCGTAGCAAATTATGACTATATTTATAAAAAGAAAATTAAAAAATTATAGATTTGCTCTCTTTGATTGAGCACTATCAACGACTCTTGTTATAATTCACTGATTCTAATCTTTTCAACCTGGAATATATATATATATATATATATATATATATATATATATATACTAGCAAAAGTATCTGTCGTTGACTGGGTTCAAAAGCAGCCTACAGAAAATGGACTCTGATTTATGAAAGTATGATAGGTTATGAAAAGGAAGGGTTGTAAAGAGATAGCTTCGACTTTGGGGCTATCAAAACCAAAGAAAAATATGATGAACCCCATAATTTATTATACTATACTTGTTCACACTGAAACACATCACAATATTCTGTGGATCTATATTAAAAAATCTTGTTAAACTTTGTGACATATTTCCATTCTATGGAGGTCAGGTGCGAACGAACACCCTATAATTTTATTATACCATATTTCTTCAAACTGAAACAATTATCAAAGTATACTTACGCAGATAGATCTGAAAAGTGTTTATTAAAGTTTGTGCCTATTTCCATTCTATGGAGGCCAGGCGCGAACGCAGACCCCACAATTTTATTATACCATCCCTATTTAAGTTAAAACATACTTATCAAAGTATTATTATGTCATTATGTTATTATTACATCTATATCAAAAACATTTGTAAACTTTTTTTTTTAATTTTTAAATTTTTTATTTCCATACTTTGTGGACCAGGCGCGAACACATATCCCACAATTTTAATGAACCACCGTTCTGCCAGATCAAACATACCCATTCCTGTGTTTCGATACATCTTCTATCATTATATGTAATCAGTTTTTTAAAATAGTCAAGCATATAGGAGCCTATTCGTGACCACACACACACACACATTCAGCTTATATATATATATATATATATATATATATATATATATATATATATATATATATATATATATATAATGTATATATATACGCAAACCGTTAATAAAACATGTTAAAAACACTTTGAAAAGAGTTAAAAAACATATTTAATCTGAAAAGGAAACACTTAATAAGTGGATAGTCCTCCTAGGACTATCCACTTATTAAGTGTTTCTTTTTCAGATTAAATATGTTTTTAACTCTTTTCAAAGTGTTTTTAACATGTTTTATTGACTGTTTGTTCGTATTATAAGCTCTATCTCCTATTTAGTTTTATCGAGCTTTTACATCTGGCTGAGATTAATTTATAAATATTAATTCTTTAATATTTATAATATACTTTAGTTTTACCATCTTGGATCATTTTGGTAAATTTAATTGTAATTTTTATTTTATTTTTATTTTATATATATATATATATATATATATATATATATATATATATATATATATATATATAATCATTTTATACGGGATACAAAATTTCATTGCAATCATGACAGAAAGTCCCGTTTTGATGTTCATGTTTAAAAGTTGGAAATGAAAAAAAATAAAAAATAAATAAAAAATAAAAATAATGGGGGAGGCCAGCTGACGAGTTTCGCCCCCACTTTTCATAAGCTGGATCGAATTATTTGCTTTTTTTATTAATAAAATCGAGTTAAATGGGAGATAATATGTTAAAAAAATATTTAGCGATATAGGATATTAGAAAAAAAAATGGTATACACTATACGTCTAAAATAACGGTAAATATGATATCACCTAGAGATTGATCACGTTCATACCTAAGAGACATTCCCTCTGCTTGCAGGGGGGAAGGCTTCTTCAAGTGAACGTGAATAGTCTCCAAGATCTTCAGGTGATGTCGAATGAGCATGACCCAGAATAGTGAATGAGTCAGTGCTAAAGTAATAAATGTGAAAATATATGAAAATAGGGCAATGAAATTCCAACTGAATAATACGGAACATTAATTAAGTGTCAGCTATTTAAAACTCCTACCTACTCCCCAAAAGAGATCTAAGTTAGATAAAAAAAAACAATTAATAGAAAAAGAAATAGAACTACATCAAATTTTGAGTTATATTAAGTAATATTTTTGTAAAAGAATCAATGAACAATAAAAATAAAAACGATTTGATTTGGAAATCTTAAGTAGGACGACCCCTATTGTGTTTGCTGTATTATGGTGAATGAAAACTCTAGATGGGATTAGCATAGACCAATGAAAAGTACAGTGGCAAGGATGACTATACCCCCCCCTCTTCCCCAATTTTTTGATTGGCATTCTGCTTACTTTTGTTTTGTTAAACTTGTTTGGCAAAATAAAATATATAAATCAATAATATTTGTGTTTTGTAAAATTCTAAACTATTGAATTTTTGAAAATTATGGAGTACATATTCTAGACAACAAGGTCAGTAACATGGACACAATATTGATTTATTTTTGTGTAAATGTTACCATTTAACAGGGTGCCTTGAAAACCGTACCATATTCTCCAAAGAAAGAAAAACATGTAAATTTAAAATTAATGCTACATTTATTCCTTATAGCTGTCCTGTATGCACGGCATAACACATAATCACACTGGCTCCCATTAGATTATCAAAACTAAGCAACATTGAACCTGGTCAGTACTAAACTGGGTGACCATTTGGAAATACTAGGTGCTGTAGGGACTCTCTGCTTGTCTCTGCATTGTTTCCAGTCATTCTGGATTGCCACTGGAATCAAACTTTTGTTGTTTTAGATTATTGTGTAACCTTTGCTTCACAATTACATGACCAGACATCCTTTCAGCGAGTATCTATTGTTTCTCAAGACTGAACAGAGGCTATAACTACCTGAGGACAAGTATTCTACTTGTTTTATTTTATTTAAATCAAAGTTCTCAGAAATCGAGGGAATCATTTTGGCGTTTACACTTGATCTCAGTGTGAGATACATAGATATTTGAGTGTTCCATTAAATTCTCCTTTACTTCTTTTTTTTTTTAATTCCATTTTTACCCCAATATAAGGAGTTGAGAAGCAAGATGCCTGTTCATACTACACTTGAACTTCTGCATGTCAGTACAGTTGGGAAAGCAAAAACTTGCAAGGGAGTTCCAAAGTCTAGCAGTTCTGGGGAAGAAACTATTAGAGTAGAAGGCTTTCTTACATTCAGGAATCTCTACTGTGTATGTGTGGGATTTTGCTGCTTGTTGGGTTTGTTGGGGGGGGGTATTTACATTGAGGGGGTACAAGTGCTTGTAGTTCATCAGAGCATCCACCATTAAGATACTTGTAGAACAGGCAGAGGGATGCAACATTTCGTCGATGTGACAGATGTTGAAGCCTAGATAACAATTCAGGAACTATCAGGTTGGTAACTCTCTTTTGAACCCTGTTCAGGAGTGAGAGACTAGTAGCAGATGCACCAGCTTAAATGTGGCAACAATACTCGATATGTGGGTGAACGGTGGCCTTGTAGAGGTACAGGATACTTTTGGGTGTAAGTAACTTTCTAGCATGGTAGAGAGAGCCCACTTTTCTCGCAGCGGCCGTAGCAATACTCTTAATGTATTTGTTCCAACTCATGTTCCCTGTGAACGTTAAGCTGAGGAGTTTGAAAGAAGTATTTTCAGGTAATGTATCTTTAACCATAGCTATTAGTGGTTGAGAAGGTTTCTTGTAATTATTGAAGGAAACAAGCTTAATCTTGGCAGCATTGAATGTGACCATCCATTTTTGTCCTCATTCCACTACAGATTGGAGGTTTTCCTTTTTTTTTTTTTACACAGTGATCACCACTTATCAAGGCCCAGAAGCCACTCAGGGATAAGGGTTATTGCAAGTACATTACGTTAGTGTGGAGATTTGATGAAGTGTTTAATTAAGGGGGCGGTTCATTAGGAATTTGTTAACATTGGACTTGAAAACATCCAAGTTGTAGTCTGGAGGGAAGCAGGCAGACGGAACAGAGTTCCACAGGCGTGCAGTTCTAAGAAAGAAGCTTTGTTCATGGAATCCGCGTTTTGATTTAGGCACAGATATAGAGTGGGGGAAATTTTTCACAGTGGATTCAGCTAGACGGGTGTTTTTCGTGAAAGATTGGCGAGGGGGGACCAGAGATTGGAGTTCAGACGAGCACCTGCCATGGAAATAACGATAAAACAAGGATAGGCTCGCAACGTCTCTTCTGTGGGAGAGAGGTTGCAGGGTAGAGAAAAGGGCATCCCTCACTAAGCCACGAAGTCTATTTTGTACTCTGTCAAGGCAGGATAGGCTGTTTTTAGCAGCTCCTGCCGAGATATGGCAACAGTATTCCATCCTCTAGTGTTTCTGCCATTTCCTTAAATATGTGTTCATTCGTTTTCCCCTCGTTCCTGCCATAGAGTGTGGTATCATCAGCATATATACTTATCTCAGAGATGTTGAGTTAGTAAAGAAGTTAAGAAGATTAATTTTCCTCTCACAAATTGACATGTTAACTGTGTTATATCTTTCCTGTGGCCTATTAGTTTTATTGAATTCCATGAAAGGAATCTATCTAGTCTGGTGGAGTATCCAGCTAAGTGCTCTTACATTTTTTTTAATGGAAACTTTTCAGTTGAAAGCCATGTTTAATTTTAGAAGAGTTTCTGATTGGTCGTTAATAGTGTTGGGACGATTGATCAGAATCGGGAATCAGAACTTTTGAGGATATCAGAATCAGAAAAATTTGTGTCTATTTTTTGATGCCAAAAACGATTTTTTTTTTTTCTGAAAAATCACGGGACCCACTACCTGGGGCTAACACTTGAACTCTATATGAGATACATAAATATTCGAATGTTCCATTAAAGTTCTTTATCTCTCAAGCACTGGGTTAGTAAAGAAATCGAGAACATAATTTTCCTCTCCCCAATTAACCATTTACGTATGTTGTATTATATCTTTCATTTTGGTCTCTTGGTCTTATTGGATTCCAGGACAAGAATTTATCTAGTCTGGTGGAGTATCCAGCTTTGTGCTATTACTTGAGATAACATCACTTGGAGAAGGTGCAATATTCCCCATGAAAGGTAATGTGGGCTAACCATAGAGATCTTATTTGGGCAGCGAATAATATGTGATTTTGAATATTTGGTCAGGGTCTACCTCTAGGGAAAAGTATCCTCATACCAGGTTGTTCTGACAAACCCTGTACAGAGAGACCTTAGAAACTCGAGGATAGTGTCTAGTAGGCATTCAAGTTCTCCCCAGTAGACATTCAAGTTCTTCCCAGTAGGCATTGAAGTACCTTATGCCAGGTTATTTTGACAAATCTCTATACATAGAGACTTTAAAACACCCCAGAATAAGTTTCTAGTATGTATTTAAGAATGCGCTGTTTGCTTTATAATAGCCTGGAATTCGAGATGTGTAACCGGAGAACGCGAGGCAGGCGACAGACAGTGAGAAGAGATGATCTCTAATGGCCGTGCTGTTACAGTTGAACAGATTTGCACTACTTTAGCAAGATAGACTCATTCATTTCGTCACACAAGCGTTTCAGGCAGGAATGATGAGCGTTTTTATTTTTTTGCTATTTCCCCCCCCCCCCACTGTTATCTAATAAACAAGTTTGACCTCAATTTTTACAACATTTTTTGCAGCTTCACAAAGTAAACACGAAACGATTAGAAAAAAGAAAAAATAGAAAAGAGACAGAGATGGAGGAGGGGGCATTGTTTTTTTTAATAATTGACCTAAATAAGTTCTCACAGGCTATATTTGTAAATTCTATAGCGGTTACATTATGCAAATCTACTCAATTGCATCATTACATGGACTTTTCCTAACACTACGAATAGTGATAATGATGCTCATAGACAGATTTTATGACCAATACAGAAGCAGTTTCTGACAACCCCTGACTTCTGTACTTGCATACTCTTATTAACTCTACCTCCCTGTTGTCTTATTTCTTTTAACCTTTTTAAACTTAAAATTCTCGTCAACAACGTTATTAACATGTCGATTATTGTAAATAGAGATGATATTTTCAGATCATGAATGCATAAGTTCAGTCTTCATAACAATACAATTTGAAATCCTCTGTGATCCATTTGGGCGGATTAAAAGATAGAAGGCATTACTTTTGGAATGCCCCTCGTGTGTGTGTGTGTGTGTGTGTGTGTGTGTGTGTGTGTGTGTGTGTGTGTGTGTGTGTGTGTGTGTGTGTGTGTATCAATTATATCTGCTCCTTTAAGAACTGGGTTCTTATTGTTGAGCACTTCAGATTGAAATGAATAAAGTCAGTCACTTAAGCCCACGTGCACAGATCGTGATGTTAAAATCATTTGATCACTCTCAACCTTTTTGAATAACATTGATGCTTTATATAAATTATAATTTCAACTATATTCTCGCCGCGGTTCATGGTGGCCGAGCAGTTTGTTCCTTGCTAATGGAGTCAGAGATGACTTCATGGCCAGGTTTAAATCTCCCGATTGGCGGTAATCATGACTCCCTGTACTGATAATTCTTAAATGGTTGAAACACTAGTACCTGTAGGTATTAAAAATAATTATAGTAATATATATATATATATATATATATATATATATATATATATATATATATATATATATATATATATATATATGAGCAAACAGTTAATAAAACATGTTAAAAACACTTTGAAATGAGTTAAAAACATATTTAATCTGAAAAGGAAACACTAGATGAGAGGATAGTCCTTAACCCGCGGAGTTTCGAAGAAATATTTTCCTTCTCATCAGAGGGTAGGAATTAGCAAAATTGCATGCAAAAGTATTTGATGAAACAACAAGTAAGTCAAAGATCTTACTTGATAACAAAAAAGTGAACAGAGGGAATATGGTGAAGAAAAAGGTGATTACACGTGAATGGATAGTCTGGTGAAAGATAAATAATCCAGTGACGGTAAAATCCAAATATATAACTTCAAGAAAGTTAAAAGAAATATATATATATATATATATATATATATATATATATATATATATATATATATATATATATATATATATATTTCTTTTTACAAAGGAGTCACCACTTTTCAAGGCCTGGAGGCCACTTAATGAGTTTACGGTAGTTAACAGAACAATGTCGCAGTAATCATTAGAAATGGAAATTTCACAGGCGTTTTTCATGAAATCTACATTTAGGTTTAAGCACAGATAGAGAGTGGGCGAAATTATTGATAGTGGTTTCAGCTAGATAAGTATCTTTTGTGAAAGTTTGGCAGGGGGGACCATCTGGTACTGGACAGGCTCAACATTGCTTAACTTTGATGATCTGGTGAGAACCAGTGTGTCAACGTGATTGTGCCGTATAACATATAGTCAGCTAGGAAGCAGCAAAGGTTCCACAGACTGGCAGTTCATGGAAAAAAAAACTCTGCTCATGGAAGTTCCATTTAACCCCAGATTCCCAGAGAAAGAAAGAGAAATTATGGATTGGCTGTAGCTAGACGCAAGGTAAGACAAAAGATTTTAGAAATAAAAACTATGGCCAGCCATACTCATCCAAGGCAGGTTTAACCGGCTTCCTCTGAAGGAAGAAGTCTCAAGGGGATATAAAATTGACAAGCGGTTTTCATCATTACCAATCAGCAGAATGTTATCTCACTATGCACCTGACACTCATTAACTCTTATCCTCGAGTAGCCTATAAGCCTTGATAAGCCCATCCCATCCATCTATAGCTTTAAGTCCCTAGAGGGGCATAGGCCATCTACAACTTTGTACATGCTTATGTAGCAAAAAGTTCTTTTATTCGGGGTGAGGGTGCTGGACCCACGCCCAACCTTCCCAGAAGGTACATACAGAGCCTAGCTTCCCAAATGGTCACCCATCTGGTACTGGCCAGGCTCATCATTGCTTAACTTCGGTTATCTGGCAAGAACCGGTGTGTCAACGTGATTGTGCTGTACAGCTTGATAAGTGTTTACTCATTAATATTAGTGTTGGGATGATTAATCGGAATCAGGAATCGGAAAAATCAGAACTTTTTAGGGTATTGGAATCGGTGTCAGACTCGTAAAAATTTGTACCTATTTTCTGATGCCAATAATTAATTATCTTTTCTTTTTTTTTAAATTTGATTTTGTTCAAAAAATAATCTCGCACTGCTGGTAGTAATAATAAAATAATAAATAATTGTTTTTAAACTACTAGTAAAACTACCCTCACCCCACAATGTATTTTCACGTTTGAGAAAATATATGCACATTTAACATGGTAATATTTTTATGGTAATTGGGAAGAAATAACCATTTTTATAGTTAAATATTTAGAGATTTATGAAGAATCTGGATTAGGAATTTACTATGGAATCAGTAATTATATCGAAATTGGGAAAAATATTGGAATTGTCCCATCACTAGTAAGTATAAATATGTATATATAATTTTGTTTGTGAAAATATGTGAGAAAAAAAAAAAACAATTTCTTTTATCTCTATTTATATAAAATTATGTATGTGCATATATTTATATATTTCTACATAGAATTTTTTCTAAACTAATTACTCAATCATTATGAATTTGTGGAGCATGCATAAGAGTGGGTAATATCGATTATATTTAGTTTGATTACATTATTGGTAAAAAGAGGGTGGAAGCCATTTGTGGAAATTAACATACCTCTGATTTTTGTGAAAATTTTAACAATAGGTATTAGACTTCAATTAATAAATATCCCCTCCCTGCAATGTCAGTTACTGTAAATTATTTTCGAGTTTAAAGAGATGTAATATGAGCACAATTTTCCATTTTAAAATTCAAATGTTACAGATTTGCATTAAGTATTATCCATAGTCATTAGACATCATTTAAGCAATATTCCTTAAATATCAATTGTTTCTTGAGACTCCTTAAGCCTACATTTTAGACATTTTCTTGCATCAAAATTATAATATCCATTCTAGACTTAAGATTTAGTAGTTTTGTATCTTGATTTCATTCCTTTTAATGGGACATAAAAGTGGTGCAAAACTGTTCTATTCAAGGAATTAATTTTACCTATACTGAGACAGGTATTCCTTTAGCACATATATATATATATATATATATATATATTATTATATATATATATATATATATATATTTGTATAGTCATCGACATACAGTACTGTTTCGCTGTTCCACAGCTCATCAGTGCGGCTAGACAGGCAACTGCCTTAAGCCAGGATTGAAACCCGACTGCCCAAATGACAGTCAAGGCTTCTTACCATTGCGCTATACAGCTGCTGCTGTGAGAGTAATGAATTAATGATGTTTTGACATCTTCCAAATGCCTCCGCATATATTTGTATATATATATATTTGTGTGTATATATATATTTGTATTCTTTGTTCCGATTTTTCTGGATATCTTTTTAATTCGCTGAGTGGTCTTCTTTATTTCAGTCGGTATGTTGTACAGAATGGCGCCCAAAAGTTGTTGTTCAGCCATATTCTACTCAAGCGCCTTCCATATATATATATATATATATATATATATATATATACTAGCATTTCAGCCCGGCGTTGCCCGGGTGTTTGGATGTGTATGTTGAGCAAAAAAAAAAAAAAAAGTGGTAGTAGGAAGGCAGGCTCGAACTCATACCGCAAAGGAGGAAAAGAATGGGGTAAAACTTAACGTTTATGCTGTTACGACCGTCGCCAAACCGGAAGCGACATTTTTTAAAATTAAGGCTAGACAATCTAAAGGAAAGGATAACTTTCAAAAATATCGGCGAAAAAAGTGACCCCCCCCCTGTAGAAAAGTGCCTAATGTTTTTAGCCAATTTTTCGATATTTGTTGTATGAAAGGTCGAACTTAAAACGATACTGATCTTGGTAAAATCTGTCGTCTCTATTGAAAGTTTAAGGCAGACATGCAAACAGACATACATACATACATTTATATATTGGTAACTAAAAATTTTCGACCCAAACTGATGAAAAAGCTTGCCTTATCTCTGAATACCCTTTATGTAAAATTTCAAATATTTAGACCAGAAATTGTCTGAGTAATTTGGAAGAAACCGCACAGGTCAATTTTTTTAACTTTGATCCCTATTATGACCCCTTAAAATTTATTGTTTTGGGCTCACATCAAGTTATTAAGTTAGATCCATGTCCAAGGAACCTACATCTAAAATTTCAAGTGTGTAGACCCAAAATTGTCAGAGGAATTTGGTAGAATTCTCAAAGGTCAAATCGTTAAACTTTGACCCATTAATCGCCAAATTTCTGGCCAAAAACCGATCACATCGATTTTCCCAAATCTCAGTACCCTGTATATCAAATTTCGAGTCTGTAGACTAAAAATTGACTGTTGTTTGGTAGGGAAATGTACACAGACACACACACACAGACACGTTCACTTATATATATATATATATATATATATAGTAAGAAAAATATTTAAAGCATGTCAGATCGTGTAAAATGTTCAAAGATAAAATGGAAAACGGTCAACATTGTGATGAATTTTAATATAAATTGAAGTTCGAAATTACAACATAAGAATAAAAGTAAAAAGATTTTTGCGCAACAGCGAATAGGCATAACTAATTTAAAATAAAATTACAAAAAATTACGAAACTGTTAAGGAAAATTTGGTTGCCAGAAGATAATGTTTGAAAATTAGCCAAAAAATTACTGATTCTATTGAAAATCTGTTATTTGTTATGGAAGCCAAAAAGTCCATAATGTTCTTTTTTTTTTAATCTAATTCATGATTTATTTTGAAGGAGTGGGAGTAGATAATTTAATTCTCTGTTTTATTTTTCCTTCAGTCAAAGTTTTCAGAAATCAAGTGCCTAATATTTAAACTCTATATGAGATCCAAAGATATTCGAATGTTCCATTAAAGTTGGTAAAGAGGTTGAGAACATAATTTTCCTCTCCTCAATTGACCATTTTTATGTTATAGTATATCTTTTTTGTCTCTTGATTTTACTGGATTTCAGGACAAGCATTAATCCAGTTTAGTGGAGTATCCAACTTTGTGTTGCTACTTGAGATAACATCACTTGGAGAAGGTACACTCAGCCTTACAAAAGCCATTGTGGATTAGCCAGCTTTTATTTGGGCAGCAAATACTGTGTGATTTTGAATATTTGATCAGGATTTACTTGTAAGGAAAAATATCCTTATGCTAGGTTGTCCTAACAAACTTCTGTATAGAGAGACCTTAGACATTCGAGGATAGTGTTTAGTAGACATTTCTGAAGTATTTTGCGATTGGAGCCGAGCACCTTCTCTGGATGGCTGACTGGGATAGTTTCTGTACATTTATATCGGATCTTCCTCTGCGTTCCATGTTTAAAAAGGATGTGTCGTCTATAGTATCAGACCTGACAGAATGGTTAATTGTAGGTATAGACAATTTCATACCCTCGAAAAAGTTCCAGCAAAAACCTAACAGCCAGCCATGGTTTTCTCCAGAATGTGCTGCTGTTATTGCGCACAGAAATCACTTTTTCCACTGCTTCCAACGTAATAGATGTATGGAAACTAAAGCCGCTTTCAGGACTGCCAGCAACCATTGTAAGAAAGTAATAAAGACTGCAAGAGAGTTGTATGCTCAGTCCGTCAAGTCCAAAGTAGCTGAGCAGCGGCTTGATTCCCACCAGTTTTGGCAAATTGCAAACAGAATCCTGAACAGAAGCGTGTGCTCTATCCCAACTATCATCAATGGACCTGAGGTAATCTCGTCAGCATCAGACAAAGCCAAACTCTTTGCCAAGAACTTTGCAGCCAATTCTACCCTTTGCGACAAAGGCCGCCAACCCCCAATATTTCCTCCTGTATCAGAAAACACACTATGTGATATACAAATATCTGTATGTGATGTTGCCAAGCTAATCAAAAACCTTGATTCCAGTAAAGCAACCGGCCCTGACGGTATTCCAATTATACTACTCAAAAAACTTCAACCAGAACTAGCACCCATACATACAAAACTGTTTAAGCGTTGTCTTAAGGAAAATTGCTTCCCATTGCCCTGGAAAATCTCATCAGTATGCCCTGTATTTAAGAATTCAGGTGATCGCTCATCCCCCTCTCAGTACAGGCTAATAAGTCTCCTGTGCGTCATGAGTAAGTTGCTGGAATCTGTGTTAAATACAGAAGTAATCAACCATCTCAGCAAAAATAACCTTCTTAGTGATACACAATATGCTTTCCGTTCTGCTAGATCTACAGCAGATGTGCTTACAGTTATATCTCATAGGATTAGCGAATCTCTCGACAGAGGCAACCTTTCTAGTGCAATTGCTCTTGACATATCAAAGGCCTTTGATAGGGTATGGCATAAAGGTTTACTTCACAAGATCTCCAGCTATGGTATAGCTGGAAATGTCTTCTCAATTATTAAATCATTTTTCTCTGATAGGCTCATAAGAGTAGTAGTTGATGGGCAAAAATCAGAAGTTCACAGTATAAATGCTGGAGTCCCTCAGGGGTCCATCCTGGGCCCAACTTTTTTCCTGATCTACATTAATGATCTTCCAAATCACATCCTTACATCATTCGTAGACATTTTTGCTGATGACACTACCATCTATGGTAGCACATCTAAGACAGTAAACGACCAAGTTCTCTCCGATTCTCTCTCCTCTGATCTTGATCACATTGTACAATGGGGAAAGGAGTGGCTGGTTACTTTTAATGCATCTAAAACCAAGCTTCTATCTTTACATCATCAACGTTCTGATCCCCATCTGGCATCAATTAAAATGAATGGCTCTCGTCTTGGGGAGGCCTCAAGTTTTGACAGGCTTCTGGGCTTGACCTTTACTCCTGATCTTAAATGGAATACGTACATCAAATCTGTTGCCAAGGCCGCTGGAAAAATGGTGGGATCCTTCTATCGATCCAGTAGATATCTCACTGCTGATGCAATTCTCTATCTATATAAGAGCCAGATACGTCCAAGGATGGAATACTGTTGCCACATATGGGCAGGAGCAGCTAGAAATGACTTGTCCTGCCTTAATAGGGTTCAAAATAGACTTCGTGGCCTGGTGGGAGATGTCCTTTTCTCTTCGCTGCAACCTCTATCTCACAGAAGAGATGTTGCAAGTTTGTCTCTGCTTTATCGTTATTTTCATGGAAAGTGTTCAACTGAGCTTCAATCTATGGTCCCCCCCTCGCCAAACTTTCACAAGAAACACTAGACTAGCTGAAAACATTATCAATAATTTTCCACACTCTTTATCTGTGCCTAAACCTTAACATAGATTCCATGATCAAAGCTTCTTTCTTAGAACTGCACGCCAGTGGAATTGTCTTCCGTTTTCCTGCTTTCCAGCTGTCTATAATATGGTTGTCTTCAAGTCCAACGTAGACAAGTTTCTGATGAGCCATTCCACTTAAGTTAACAAATTTACCGAACTTCGATTACTAATGATTACTATATTGTCCTTTTGACTACTCTACACTCTTAAAACCTTATCCTTGAGTGGCCGATCGGCCTTGATAAGTGGTGACGCCTATGTAAAAAAAAAAAAAAAAGAAAGAAAGAGAAGAGATGAACGTCTCTTCTGTGAGAAATGAGGCTCTAAGGAAAACAGATTATAGTTATGAAAAGAGATCATTCCCCATTCAGATGAAAAGTCAGTTTTGTACTCTTTCAAGGTAGAATAGCGTGCTCTGGGTGACAACAAGTCTCCTTAGCTTTCCAGTACTCTCCACTTCTTTTGGTTAGCTTGGCGTTTGATTTTGCATTATCACGACAGCTGCTTACCATTGATTTCTTGCTGGCTTCACTGGAATTTAGGTGGTGATACGCCTCCTTAAGATTCCAGTACTCTTTACACTCATCACATAGAGATTTGACTAGTGCTCGCCATCGTTGTTCCTTCCATCCTACTTGACCTTTCATGATTATTTTGTGCTGTTCAGCCCAGACTGATGTATTATTTTTATTATTATTATTATCATTATTATTATTATTATTATTATTATTATTATTATCATCATCATCATCATCATCATTATTATTATTATTATTATTATTATTATCATCATCATTATTATTATCGTCATCATCATCATCATCATCATCATGATTATTATTATTATTATTATTATTATTGTTGTTGTTATTATTATCATCATCATCATCATTATTATTATTATCATTATTATTATTATTATTATTATTACTATCATCATCATCATCATCATCATCATGATTATTATTATTATTATTATTATTATTATTACTATCATCATCATCATCATCATCATGATTATCATTATTATTATTATTATTATTATTATTATTACTATCATCATCATCATCATCATCATGATTATTATTATTATTATTATTACTATCATCATCATCATCATCATCATCATGATTATTATTATTATTATTATTATTATTATTATTATTATTATTCACTAGGAGTTTTCACACAGGTCATCAACGATTTATCTTTGGCAACAACCTGTGGTGTTCTTTGGAGTCTCAGTGACAACAACTCTCCCCAGATTTCCAATACTCCCCACCTCTTTTGATAACTTTTGCAAATTAATCTGCATTATCGCAACAGCCGTTTGCCATTGATTTCTCATTGGTAGTGACCATTGGTCGTCACTGATATTTGAGTTGCAATAAACCTCTCCAAGGTCCCAGTTCTCTTCCCAATCATCCAGTGGAGGACTGGTTAGTGCTTTCTCTCCTCTGTCTTTCCATCCTCCTTGACCTTCCTCAACTATTTGGTGTGGTATCAGTTGATACCAACACTTTTTTTTGGAGGGGGTGGAGTATTATTAATAGTATTTATTTTTAATTTATTACTACTACTAGTACTACTTCTACTACTACTTCTACTACATGCTAAAAGCTCTCACACGTCATCAAAGATTACTCACTAACAACAATCTGTAGTGTCTCCTGGAGTCTGGATGACAACAAGTCTTCTCAGATATCCAATACTCTCCACCTCTTTCTATAACCTTCTCATATGAATTTGTATTATCGCAACATCTGTTTACCATTGATTTTTCACTTTCAACAGAACCAGAATTTGGGTAGCAACAAGCCCTCCCCTATCCCAGGTCCTAGTCCGTTTTGCACTCATCCAGTTGAAATCTGATTGATACTTTCTCTCCTCGGTCTTTCTATCCTCTTTAACCGTTTATTATTATTATTATTATTATTATTATTATTATTGTTATTGTTATTGTTGATGTTGTTGTTGTTGTTGTCATCGTCCTCGTCGTCACCATCGCCGCCATAAGAGGAGAAAATGATTTCTTTAATTTCCGGGAATTATTTCATGAAAAATAAAAATAAATGAAAAAAAAAAAAATGAAAAATAGTTCCTTTTTTTTAATATATTTTTTTGTGTATGTTTGTGACTGTGTCCATGTTTGTCAGTGTATGTATATAAGTATGGGTAATGATATTGCTTAAGGAACCCAATTTCAACATGGCTGCTATACCAAATCTGACAAAAAGGAAATAAAAAAATGATAAAGATGATACAGTGTCTGCGTAATGTGTGTCCTAAAGACAGACTTAAATCTGAAGACATCAGAGGAAGATTAAATCTGGGGTATGTATATATATATATTTATATCTTTTTATCCACAGGATTCGCGCCTAAACTTACCGATCATTATGGATTTCGAAACACAGATTATAAACATAAGGGATTCCACTGTGGGCTATATTTAGTTAAATTTATTTTCATGCAAAGGAGATAAAAAGGGGATAAAAGTTCTTACTGAAAATTTAGATACTCCTAATTATTTTGAAATTTTAACACTATCAGTTAATAAATTTGCGTTATTTGGATTGTTCCAATTATTGTTCTCATCTTGAGTGTCGTTTTCACAAGATCTTCTCAAGATGAGAACAGTAGTCGGATGGATCCAAATAATACGAATAACCAATCCTCATCTCAAAAATTCAGAAACATAATATAAGTTAACAGATATTCTCTGAATTTCATTTTTTTTTTTTTTAAGAGAACAAAATGAAAATTGACGAGTCAGAAACAAGGTTTGATTTATCAGCTTAAATGCTGTTTGGGTGTGTCTTTGAAAATCCGACAAGGTTAACTTTATATGTTAGATTATAAAAGATCTTTCAAAGAACAAAGATGGGAGCTTCAGCTCTATTTATGTTTAATCTTATTTGATCTTTTTTTTTTCTTTCTTTCTTTTTGCAATTGAGAATCTGATTTCTTTAATTTCCTGGAATTTTTTTTCCGAACTCTCAAAGCATTTCCGGTTTTTATTTATTTTAATTTTTAGTTTTGTTGTGTGTGTGTGTGTGTGTGTGTGTGTGTGTGTGTGTGTGTGTGTGTGTGTGTGTGTGTGTGTGTGGTCTGTTTTTATCTGTTTGTGTTTATATTTTTCTATGTATGTGCATACACCTGTGCGTCTATGTCTATCGATCTTTGATTTTCTTGGCCTTTTGGCTATGATCTAAGATATTTATGAAAAATAGAGATATCAATAAACTTGGGGATATTTTAAATATTATCTCCCCCCCCCCGCGAGAGTAAATGTGGAATTACGGCGAAGGAAATGATTTTAGTGAAGAGCAGAATAAATAAAAAAAAAAAAGACTGACTGTTGCGATATGCTTGCGCGTTCAACAACATAAATTAATAAAAATAGATAAGTTTATATATATATATATATATATATATATATATATATATATATATATATATATATATATATATATATATATATACACACACAATCGTAGACTTTATTTATACAAGAAAGAATATTTACACATTTTTTAACAGACAATAGCTTTTTGGTAAAAAATGCATAAGACATGCGTGTTGTTGCATGTAAAGAGAGATTAAGTATTTTGTTTAAGATTGTAGAGTTTGTTTGCTCATGAGTTGCAATATTTGGGCTTACCTCGATAAAGCTAGGATGTACGTGAAAGTTCATTGCATTACAGCATCGGTTTGCATATTTAAGACACACTTGGAGCACATGGCACATATGTTCTAGTCGTGAGCTACTCGAGAAAAACAAGGAAGGAAAAAAAAAGGAAAGAAAAAAGAGAGAGAAAATTGATATCACCATCTATCAGCTGAAACATGCAACAGGGGTGATAATCGTATGTGTCTTGAAACTGAAAGTATTATGCATTGTGTCCGTGTGTTTTCTCTACACGTTTTATGGCCTTGTGCTTAATTTTTGAAAATGTAGATATTTTTTTACTGTATCTTCTATCTTCTATATAATAAAATGCTACCATTTCACATGTCACTTTCGACAGTATAGGATTACTAAAGCATATTCTTAGTCCACAATAAAAACACTGTCTCTTTTTTACAAAGCTTTTACTCCTTGGCTACTCTCTCAGTCGGATTATGTATTTGAGAGAGTAAGTCCAACAGGAAATAAAAAAGAATTGTAAAAAAAAAATGCATGCGGGTTAGAGGATTCAGAAGATTATTTTCGTCGCACCCCCCCCATTTCTTTTAATGAAATCGGAACAAAATGTATTACACTTCCTCGGAATTTTAACATTATCTATGTTGAAGTAATATATATTTTATCCATTAACAAACAATGTCTGTAAACAGCTTCATAAAATACGTACAAAATGATGACGTCACCGATTCTGTGGCAAGCATTGGAAGTTCCTACTGATCACGCAATACAAAAGAATATAATTTCATTAATTTACGAGCCTCAAATAAGAATTAGCACAAAAACAAGGCTCATAAATTATATTTTTAGGTGTTTACATATATATGTTTGGATGTGACTTTGTAAATCCAACAAGGTTTACTTTATATGCTAGATTATAAAAGATCTTTCAAGGGACAAAGATGGGAGCTTCAGCTCTATTTACATTTAATCTTATTTGATCTTTTTTCTTTCCTTTTTTGATTTAGTATTTTCCTTTTTGCAATTGAGAATTTGATTTCTTTAATTTCCTGGAATTTTTTTCCCTGAACTCTCAAAGCATTTCCGGTTTTTATTTATTTTAATTTTTAGTTTTGTTGTGAGTGTGTGTGGGGGGGTATGTTTTTATCTGTTCGTGTGCATATTTTTCTATGCATGTGTGTACATCTGTGTGCCTATGTCAATCGATCTTTGATTTTCTTGGCCCTTTGGCTACGATCTAAGATATTTATGAAAAAGTTTTCAACAAATTTGGGGATATTTTAAGTGCTATGAACGCCGCCCCTCCTAAGAGTAAAAGTGTAATTATGAAGGATGAAATTATTCTAGTGAAAACTATAATAGATGTTTTTATTATTTTTGACCAAAAATAATTGACAACCTTCACCTTGTCCACACTTTTTATTGTTGTGCTTAATTTGTGACAATGTAGACTTTGTTTTTTTACTTTATAGAAAAACAACCATTTTGAAGTGCAGTATTTACTCGGATTCTACACTTCATATTTTCTTTCCTCTGCCAGTGAAGAAAAAATCCCTTTAAATGGAGTCAATTTTTTAAAAGAAATTGTCCAAATCCAGAACGGAAATAAGGCTCATAAATTATATTTTTGGGTGTTTACATGTATAGGTAAACCCAAACAAATTAATTTTAAGCATATATTCATTAAAAAAGAATACTTTATATTTTCTAGTTAGCATTTTTTAAATTTCCCTCTGGGCAACGCCGGGAAACGGGGTCTGCTAGTAAGAAATAAATAATTTAGATTGCAGTTGGTCAGTGAAGGAAACATCCTTCTAGATAGAGTCAATTAAAAAAAAGTGTTCAAATCCAGAAAGTCTCTTTTTGTGGAGTTGGATTTTGCCCATATTAAAACTGACCTTGTGCCTAACTCTACTGTGAGGAGCAACAAATAAATTGGATGTATCTTTTGCATATCTGTACATTTATTTTTTTATGGTAGACTATTTCAGTGTTCGATCTTTATAGGTAGTTTTATTATACTTGGTTGTTAATGAACACATAGAAAGGAGAATAGAGAGTGACAGAAGCAAGAGTGATAGACACTATATAAAGTAAGAGTGAAGAGGTCACACAAAAAATGATAGACTATATAAAGTAAGAGTGAGAGAGGCTGAGAGTAATAAACAGGAATTTAGAGAGGTGCGACTTGATGAATAAACTCCTGCCACACTGTTGCATCCTTGTGTTTGTTTTACAAGTACTTTAATAAAATGTGCTCCGACAAGCTGGTGCTCCTTCAATGTAAATACTCCTGAATAATCCGACAAGCAGCAAAATTTCACCCCTTCACTGTAGGTCCCTAAATGCTAGAAAATCTTCCACTTTAATAGTTTTTTTTTTTTCCTTCAACCTGTTGACTTTGGAATTCCATTTATAATTTGTTTCCTGCTTCAGAAATTCAATGCTAACAGATTTCTTGCTGCTTAACTCCCTTTTTAGAGTAGACATGGTCCCTATTTCACAGTAACCCTTTAACCACAGTGGCAATGCTTCTTGTTTAAGGTGAATAAAAGTTTTAAAAAAAAGAAAAAAAAAGCCAGTTATGTTTTCTATGATAGAAGTGTTGATTGAATTTTAGAATAAAGTACAAATGAAATACGTTTATTAGCCAAATTACAACGCAATATTATGAAAATAAACAAATATTTGTTTAAAATTAATATGAAGAAAAAATATAGTTCATCATTCATATGTATCTTATTTTCAAATTCAATCAACGCTTCTATCACGGAAAACACAACTGACGTTCATATCACATACGCCAAACGTTCTCTTCCGGCATTTCAAAATAAAACCGCACACAGACCAACACGCAGATTCTTTACTAACTGTTTCTTTTTCCTTCAATTTAACATCATGGTGAGGAAAAAAAAAAAAGAAAAGAAAAGAAAAAATGCATAAAATTCTGAAGCTGGCATATAGCGCCGAAATATTAATTTTAAACAAAATAAATATTTGTTTATTTTCATAATCTTGCGTTGTAATTTAGCTTTCAAACTTATTTCATACATATTTTATTTAAAAAAATATGTAAATTACGTTTGCTTAGAACAATACAAATTGAATAAATAAAACATAATTCAATCTCAAACTCGAGGAATATTTTAACATGTATTAGGTTGATGCAAAAATAATGTCGTTTTTCGACGTGTGCGTGTATATATATATATATATATATATATATATATATATATATATATATATATATATATATATCTGATGAAAAAAACACATTATTATTGCACCAACCTAATATTTTGTGCGATTAAAATATATGCAAAAAAAGTCATGAGGGGAAACAAATGTTGATTTATTCTCTTAAAATACTGAAATATTGTTTATCCCAGGAGATGTGAAATTACGTATATTAAAAAGGCAAGTGTAGAAACAAATACCGTCTTTAAAGCAAGTGAAGAGACGAAGATGAAAACACATGTAAACCTTATGAATTTATTACAGGAAACGGATTCAAAGAAAATAAAACAATCTGCTAGTGCTGAAACAAACAGTAAAGTGGACATCTTGCACTCATACAAATATACATACAGACATACGCATGGTAGCTTCCTTTAGTCTTGACAGACTATGGATACCCATTGTAAGTGTGCCTGAACATGAAATTTTTGTGCCAAGAGTTGCGCAATCTCCAACCACACCTCTCCTGAGTCGACATTGTTGAAAACCAGTGGCAAGTGGAGGTTCAGGACGACTGGAAACAATGTCGAGATACGCAGAAAGCACACACAGCGCTTAGAATTCCCACATGATCACTCATCTGGTACTAGTCTGGTTCAACGTTGCTTAACTTTGTTGATCTGATGAGAACCGGTGTGTCAATGTGATTATGCTGTAAAAACCTACATACATATATACATACATACATATACAGATATACATACGTATACATAAATACTTATATATATATATATATTGTAAAACTGGTAATTAGTAAAAACTTGAAGAGAGTGCTCAATACTATTGCAGAGCAAATATGTGTTTTATTTTTTTATTACCGTTTTATCTGTTTGGTTACATATGTTTCCAATATTGGACCATGTTTACGATCGTAAACATGGTCCAATATCAGAAACATATGTAGCCAAACAGATAAAACGGTAATAAAAAAATAAAACACACACATATATATATATATATATATATATATATATATATATATTTTTACATAAGCGTCACCACTTATCAAGGCCGATAGGCCACTCAAGGATAAGGGTTAAAGAGTTTACAGTACTCAAAATCGATAGTAATGGAAGTTCGGTAAATTTGTTAACTTAAGTGGAACGGCTCATCAGAAACTTGTTCACGTTGGACTTGAAGACAACCATATTATAGACGGCTGCAAAGCAGGAAAACGGAAGACAATTCCACAGACGTGCAGTTCTAAGAAAGAAGCTTTGATCATGGAATCTATGTTTAGGTTTAGGCACAAATATATATATATATATATATATATATATATATATATATATATATATATATATATATATATACACACACACATAAAAGCTTACATATGCATATATACATATAAATACTTACATAAATATAAATACCTACATATATATACATAAATACCTACATACATATGTAGAAATACCTACATATATACATAAAAATTTACATATATATACAAAATACTTACATATACATAAATACTTACATGCATATACATAAATATCTACATACATATACATAAATACATACAAATATATGCATTAATACTTACATACATATACATAAATACATATATATATACATACAAATACTTACATATATATACATAAATACTTACATACATATACATAAATACCTACATACATGATGATGATGATTGCAACGTCTTGTCAGACGAGTGCCACTTCCTTAGACGCTTAAAGTCCACGAGCCCAAAAATGACATCCATCACCACAGGACCATTTTAATAGACAAATGCCTGAGGGAGTATCTATACAAAGATGATGTTACAGAGCCTTAGCTTTGTACAACAGCTAAGTCTCTCTCTCGGTTCAAAATGTTCAGATCCAGCAACAAGCAAGAGCAAGATAGCCAGCAACAAGTTAAACTGCAGACCAGCTTAATGCGGGTACTGGTCTTCCGTTTTATGGTTTTTTAAATCAGAGATTTGCTTCTCCTAGAAAGGTTGCCTTCACCACGGCTTATGGGAGCCCTCTCCACCCCAACACAGATATACACACACACAAATATACATGGTGCTAGTTGGCCATTGACCCCGAAAAAGGGTTCATTCGCCCTTTGGAAGGTCTTGGTTTTAATCCTTCAGGGAGACTAGCCACCCTCCTCACCAAACAAGTCTGGTGGGAAAACCAGTTTAGTCACCGGTGACCCGACCATGAGGCAGGTAGTAGTGGGTTACATGGTACCAGTAGCATATGACATGACCTGGCATACATACATACATACATACATACATACACTAGAAGAATAGTGATCCCACGATCTTTCTTGTTTCTGTATATCCGGTTAAACCAGATTGCACATTGACATGATCATTCTTATGACAGTTTTCTGAGCCTTATTACTTCCATTATGTATTTTGTATACCTTCCTTGGAGGTTTGAAAGGTTTTTTGAAAATTTGAAAGACAAAGGTACAAGTGAATCACTTGTACCTTGTTAATATGAATATAATGCTATAAAACAAATTATAAAACTAAAAATTAAGATATTACATTAGCTAAGTTCATTTTATTTTATTTACAATTTATTACTGAAACAGTAATAAATTGTAAATAAAATAATAATTCCATCAAAACTTATGATAAAGAAAATACCAAAACATATTAATTCCATAATAAATATTACAGAGTAGCCTAATGATACATAATAAGCGCTTATATTTATAAATTTTCATCCCCACTGAAAAAATACAAAAATATATCAATCATAAATTATCATCTACGTTAGTCAGCTGGAGTGACTGGATACCCCAGAAGGACAAAGCAACGTTCACCTCCAAGGAAAACTGAGATACAACTCCACCATACCATGTCTGCTATACCCTCACTGAGTCAGGAGAGTACTGTGAGAGAGGAAAAGTAATAAGTTGCCAACTAAGAATTATGAGCACTCAAGCAAAATTAAGGTGACAAAACACTCCATGAGACTGACACAAGGTTAATTATGTTTAATGACTATGGATCAAATTTAATGCAAATCTAAAATATTTAAATTTTCACAAAAGATGTCTATCCATATTCGAGGTCTAATGCCTATTACAATTTCACAAAAAAAAAAAACAATTCTGAATTTTAACAAAATTCTTCCACCTACTTTTTGCATGCATGAAAGAAATTAAATATAACCCACATTACGACCACTTACGCCTGTCAGCTGTGTTTCAAAATTTAGTAAGGTGTTAGACATCAATTAATAAAGATTGGTATTTATTTGCTTCTACACGAAAGCAAAATGTTACACAAGGTCGTTTTTAATGTGGGGGAAAACCAGCTTCCCAAAAAGGGATATTCTGTAAGTAGGCAAAAATAAAAATTGCCGTATACCTTCCATTAATGAAAGACAAATTAACTTAAGTTTAGTATCAGAACAGATACTACACTGTGATCTTATATATTTAATTCATTTCACATGAAATTAGTACAGTACTATGACAATGGTTACATTACAACAATAAAGGATTACTGTGATCTTAGCTCGAAGGCCTCAAATTTCAGTTTCTTATGAGTATTTTAAAAGATTTTGGAGGTCACCATAAGAGCACAACCTTTCATTCGGAAAATTAAACACATCAGATTTGGGGTTTGTTTTACTGTACACATAGATTCGAAAAAGTTGTCAAAAAACAAATATATAACAACTAAATGTTATCAAAGGCAAGATAGGTTACTTTTCTACCTAACTGGATAAGCTTTTAGTGGATGCTTATCCACTAAAAGCTTATCCAGTTAGGTGTTTTTATTTAATGTAAAAATGTTTAATCGGCTCGAAAAACAAGAATATATGTCAGCCTATGTCACAGTAACATATATTGAATGAGCTCCTAACAGTATTTTGTATAGTTTCTTTAGTTTGAATTCATTTTTCCAAACTTAGCGTATCCAACTGCGAACTCGCCGCCATTTGTCCTTTTCAAATATACATATAAACACTGCAAATTTTTCGAACCGACTAAACATTTTACATTAAATAAAACAACTAAAAACTTATCCAGTTAGGTAGAAAAGTAACTTATCTTATCTTCGATAACATTTATTTGTTATATATTCGTTTTTTGACAACTTTTTTGAATCTATGTGTATAGTAAAACAAACCCCAGATTTGTATTGAATTTCGTCCATGATCATTAGACACGAATTAAACAAAATTTCTTGAATTAAATTTTTTTAAGACCACTGAAGTTTAAGCCTTAAATTTTAGACATTTTCTAAAACCAAAATCATAAGGATTTTAGTCATAAGGTTTAATAACAGTATGTCTTGATTTTCATCTTTGTAAAAGTGGTTCAAAACTGTGCTGTGTCCGTGAATTAATTTTACCAGTCCTGGGACGGGTATTCTTTTAGCATTTACATAGACATTGGTCTTTATTGTAGAATGGAAGATAGACGGGTGTATGGGAAGTAAGGAATGCTTACTCCCTCCCTTCATCCCTCGTAAATAAGATCCCAGAGATTTTCATTCATTGACCTTTAAGTTCAGAATTGGGGACAGGAGGAAGTTGGCATCGAGGTAGACTAGAGGCAGACTAGGAAAAAATAAATAAATAATTAAAAAAAAAAAAAAGAAATTGAAGGAATTTTTTATTGGATACTTAGTATAACCTATAAACCTGCTTTTTTTTTTTTTTTAATTTTTAGTATATATATTTTTATTTGTCTTTATGATGTCCTTTTGTTCCTCTTCCTTGTCACTGGTTGTAATAGGTTTGCTGTCGCTAACAACGTTGTCAACTTAGGTAAAACGGAACATGCTAGAGAAAGATCAGGTTGTTAGAGACTGGAACCTTGACCTTATTTGGAATAGTAGTAGTAGTAGTAGGAGGAGGAGGAGGAGGAGGAAATGTCATGTGACTACTGACAGCTAAGAGAGAGCAATAGTGAGTCCTTTCCTATGAATATAGAATTAAATCAACTATTTTCATGAATGAATGAATGAATGAAGTACAATGGTGTGTATTCAATTGTTTTTTTTTGGGGGGGGGGCGTCATCCAATCATTCAAACTATCCTCCTTTCTCATAATATTTCTCTGTTCTAGCACTTATACTTTAGTCTTTGGGATATACAATCAAGGAGTTGGCCCAGACATCAGTAGACCATCATGCCAACATGTAGAACAAACATCAATTCGCTGTTTTGATATGTGATTGCAATACAGCTTCCCATTCTAGTACCTTCTCTTTAAGAACTGTAAATTGTCTTTTGCATTAATCATCTTTCGTTGCAGTTAGCTCCTTACATCAAGTGGTTTCATGCATTGTCTGGAGCAATTTTCATAAAAAAAGGAATATGATGATACAATACATTTGTGGTTATTCAAAGAATTTGTTGTAGAGAATTAAAAAAAAATTATGTGCAGTTTTGGATGCAAGTGTATGAATGGAGCTCCAAATTTCTAGCCTCTTTCTGATCTCGGAAAAGTTAGGTCACGTAACACTAGTTGACTGGTATTATATTAAATGGCATAGCCTCCTTTTTTTTATTTTTGGAATGCTTTGAGATGAGGCTTCCTGTTTTGTGCATTCATTCTTTTGCGGACTGTTATCCTCATCTTCATAGTTGTTGTTGTTTCATCACGTTTCAGCCAACTCATCCTCTGGCCTTCTTCAGGTGATTAACCACGATGGGATAGGAAGAGATAATCACCTGAAGAAGGCCATAGGTTGAGTTGGCTGAAACGTGATGAAACAACGACTATTAAGATGATGATAATAGCGCGCAAAAAAGAATGAATGCACAAGTTATGAAGCCTCATTTCAAAGAATTCCAAAAATAACATTTTTTTTTAAAAATAATACCATTCGGTACGAATCTGACGATGTAAGACCAGATAAGAACATAAAATTGGATTTATAAGACCAAAAAATCCAACCTTGATCGCCCGTCAGAGCCCGTGGTGCAGTGGATAGAGCCGTTGAGTCTCTATAGTTCCAGGTGAGCATTGTCTGAAGATAGCTGTTTCAATCCTACCTAAGCAGGTCATTAGTTGGCTAAAACGTGATGAGACAACATTATGGAAGGCATAATTATTGAGAATAAGTTACAAGACTCAGTATTCCTATTTGGTCGCGGTTAATCAATCACCTGAAGAAGGCCAAAGGATGAATTGGCTGAAACGTGGTGAAACAGCAACTATGAAGATGAGGATAACTGTTCACAAAAAGAATGAATGCACTCCTCTTTTTTTTGATCAGTACAGTCTTTCAATTACTTCCATCTCTTAAAAGTTGAACAGAAAAAAAAAAAAAAGGAAACGGTTTTCCTGTCTTTCTTTTTTTCTTTTTAGAAACAAAACAATAGTTCTTTTTCTTTATTTTAATTGGTTACTCTTCTTGATCTTAAAAGTAGAGCAGAAATAAAGTAAAATGGTTAAAAAAAGAAAAGAAAAAAAAAGTTCAAAGAATTTTCAAGAATTTATTACTATAGACAACAAACCTAACAAGTGGTAAAGAAACAAATATTAATTCAATGGTGTGTCATTTGATGTGATACCGGTCTACTAATACCACGTGACCTAGTTTTCTGAGATCAGAGAGAGGCTAGAAATTTGGGGCCCCTTTCATACACGTGTTTTAAATCAAGTGGAAAATCGAACACTACAAAACTGTCCACCCCCACCCCCACCACAACCCATTCCGCCCTGTGTAAGTGAAATGGGCAAATAATGTTCTTCCAAACAAACTCCATCAATTTCAGTTCCTTGCCATCGGAAATAATGTAGCAATTATGGAATCGGCAAACCGAATTCAAATTTTCTCTGTTGTTAGGTTCCCATCAGACTGCCCCTGGGAAAAGCGCTGTACTCAATTCCCAAAGCCAACAGGGAGGAGGGTATCAAACTGACAATTATCTCTTTGGTCCTCGGGTAAAAAGGGTCATTAGCACTTTCCTTCTATTTAACCCTAATCCTATCCCCCCCTCTTATTGATCCCATGAAACAAAGCTTAACTATTCTTCATTTGATTAATGCAATAAATAGAATATCAACATTCTAAAATTAAGACAGTGTATTAATAGTTCTTATTGTTGTATATGCAACTGAAACTGAAACGTGGCAGAGCATGAGAGGAGGCTTAAAGCCTTTGAAATGAAATCTTATCCTTAGAGTGACTATGTAAGGTAGACAATAAATGCAGGGATCAGAACGAGGTTTAATATTAAAAAATCCAACAAAACATTTTTCAAAAAAGAAATTAACGTGATTTTTTTTTTTTAGGGGGGGGGTCTTGACAAAAGGAGGGTAGACCTGTAAATTCACCCTTGTCCGTTCGTACGTCTGTCTGCTCTTTTCTCAATAACTACGCCTTGGAATTTTTGGAAATTTTGCAAAAACATTAAACATGATATGAGTAAAAAAAAGTAACAGAACGGATTTTCCGGGAAAACTCTGGTTGCCGCCTGGGGGTGCCTTTCGGGTTAAAATGGCTAAAATTGACACTTTTGTGCTTATTAAAAAAAAATTATGCCTTGGATTTTTATAAAACTTTCTGAAAAGTTGTAACTAACTGATTTCTATATAATTTTGTTTGTCTATACTTCATGATAATTCTTGGGTGTGCCCCAGGGGCTCTTTTAGGGCTAATTAAAACACTTCATTTTTTAAGCTGTTTTACCATATTTGTCCAAAATTTTCTGTGTATGTCTATTTAGCAGTTTTGCATAGTGCTGAACTCAAATTTAAATATACCTTGAAGACTTTTGGGACTAAATGGGGGAGGGGGGGGGACAAATGATGGGCTTGATTATTTCTTTTTTTTACATGGTGCAGAACTCAAATTTACTTAGGTTAAGGCACCATTTGTTCATTTTCACCAGGATTTGATGTCCCCTGGGGACTTTTGGGGCTAAATGGGAGAGGGATGCTAAACTTAGTCATTTTTTTTATGCCCTGTTCACTGTGCACTCACAGGGGACCATGCGTGCTTCACTTGTTTTATTTGGGCGTCACCACTTATCAAGGCCTGAAGGCCACTCGAGGATAAGGTTTAATGAATATAAGGTAGTAGTATAGTAATCGTTAATGGTGTAAATTGGGTTGAAATTGATTATTTATAAGGACGGCACAACAAGATCTTGTTTACATTGGATTTGAAGACTACCATGTTGTATTCAACTGGGAAGCAGGCCAGTTGAACAGTGTTCCACAGGCGGGCAGTTCTAGAAAAGAAGCTTTCTTCATGGAATATGCGTTTATATTTAGGCACAGATAGAGAGTGGAGGAAATATTTTATAGTGTTTTAGACATTAATATAAAAAAAAGAGAGATTAATGTGGTTTATTATTTAAATATTTATTTATTTATTAACTTAGTTTTAACTTAATTTATTAACTTAGTTTTAACTTAATTTATTAACTTAGTTTTAACTTAATTTATTAACTTAATTCTAACTTAATTTATTAACTTAATTTTATGCACGTAAAAATACTTAAATAATAAATTATATATAATCACGTTGACACACCGGTTCTCGTCAGATCGTTGAGCCTTGTTAGTACCAGCTGGGTGACCATTTGGGAATTCTAGGCGTTGTATGTGCTCTCTGCTTATCTCGGCATTTGTTTCAAGTCGTCCTGTACATATACTTCACTTGCCACTGGTATTTAACAATGTTAACTCAGGAGAGGTGTAGATGGAGATTATGCACCTCCTGCCACAAAAATTTCATGTGTAGGCACCCCAATGTGAGTATCCATAGTTTGTCAAAGACTGAAAGAGCCTTTTTATATATATATATATATATATATATATATATATATATATATATATATATATACTAGCAGGGAGACCCAACGTCGCTCGGGATAAAATGAGGATCAACAAATATTCCATACTTTCAATATTTCATTGCCATCAAAATTGATGAACTCGCCCATTTTTCAATCAAATTGATTAATTCCCAAGCTCTAATTGGGGACCCACCACATTGCACAAGAAGGAAGCTTCACATGCCTCCCTACGGTGATTTAGTTCACAATACATTGTAGTCGACATTTCACTGTAGAGAACCTACTGCTGCTGTTATAACATTATTTTTATATAATGGATTGAATTGAAGTTTAAAATTTAAATGCTAAGTATCATTATTCAGTTGTGTTCTAAATAGAAACATTCATTTCGAATGTGCCCGTCTTATCAAAGAACTTACTGCTAATTTTATATGCCGGCCTTTCTACTTGTTGTGCGATGATAAAACTTCTAAAATGCACTTGTGATGTTAGGCTGTATCAGGTGTTAACTTTTGTCAAAATCGGACTGTTCCTTTTTTAATCAGATTTTTTCAGGCTGTTGATTTTCGATACTTATCGAGGGCATTCTGATACAAAACCAATCTAAGAACATTGCCAGACACATAAAGTACATTTGTGTGAAATTTTTTAAAAATCAGCCTAGCCATTTCTGAATCCATAGGGAATGAACTCACACACACACACACACACACACACACACACACACACACACACACACACACTGATTGCCTTTTATATATATATATATATATATATATATATATATATATATATATAGATAGATAGATAGATAGATAGATATTTGCATATACAGGATTCACTCCTAAACTAATCATGATGAACCAATCATTACAAATTTTGGAACACGGCTGCTAGATCTCTCCAGCTTTAAATTTGAGGTATTTTTAAAAATCAAAATCATGTAATGAATTTTTGTGAAACATTTGAATAAGGATTCTATGTATAAGAATTAAATCATTGTATCTTAGTTTTAATTTTGTCAGGGGACATAGATGCGGTACATTCTATTCTATTCAAGAAATTAATTTTACCTGTACTGGGACAAGTATTTTTGATAAGGATAAAATACATGATATATCATGAAATGAAATGTTTTGGAGACAAAATGTATAAAAGACAGTGGAAAAACAAACACAGGAAGACACATTGGATTTTAATTTCCCCCTGTGTTTAATTGTTTTTCTTTCTGTTTTTCATATATAATATTCTAGAAGATATACGCGGTGTTACCCAGTCATAAAATATGCATAAATATCATGTTTTAATTAATGCAGCATTTTTATTTATCATAAGCAGAAAAACCGTAGGTATTAAATGTAACATTAAATTCTTTTAAAAGTTAAGTGAAAAAAAGAAAGAAACTGAAACACATGCATGCAAGTATTATGGTTTTTTTTTTACAAAAATTCACTTCTTGTAAGTAAAAAAAAAATTCACTTCTTGTAAGTAAAAAAAAAAATTCACTTCTTGTAAGTAAAAAAAAAAATTCACTTATAAGTAAAAAGAAAAATTCACTTCTTGTAAGTAAAAAAAAAATTCACTTCTTGTAAGTAAAAAAAAATTCACTTCTTGTAAGTAAAAAAAAAAATTCACTTCTTGTAAGTAAAAAAAAAAATTCACTTCTTGTAAGTAAAAAAAAAAATTCACTTCTTGTAAGTAAAAAAAAAATACTTGAGCTTAGATCAAAACCAAAACCTAAAGACTGTGAGTTGAATATAGCCATTACACCAGTTTAACACGACTTTTAAAGAGTGTTTTCAAACCAGCTCATACTTAACATAAAGAAGCTGTCATGTTTCATGACCATGCATGCATAGTCATGATACAGTTGAAAACAGATAAACATCTGGTGGCCTCCCACGTAGCAATTTTTCAATTTTTACCCCTTAGCAGACCTTTTTTCCGGATGAAAATGGAGTAAAAAGTTTTCTACATGTTTGAATATCCTATATACCAAATTTCAAATTTGTAGACCAAAAATTTGTTGAGTATATAGGTTGAGAAGTGTCCTCACACACATTCTCACTTTATATATATATATATATATATATATATATATATATATATATATATATATATATATATATATATATATATATATAAATAAAAGTTACAATAAGTTTACTAAGGTAATCAAAATGGTAAACTTAAAATATATTATAAATATTAAAGAGTTAATATTTACAAGTAAAATAAACTCAGCCAGATATAAAAAGCTCAATAAAACCGAAAAGGAAATAGAGCTTATAATATGAACAAATGATTAATAAAATATGTTAAAAGACATCTTGAAAAAGAGTTAAAAACATATTTAATTTTAAAAAAGGAAGCACAAGATAAGTGGATATCCACTTATCTTGTGCTTCCTTTTTTAAAATTAAATATGTTTTTAACTCTTTTTCAAGATGTCTTTTAACATATTTTATTAATCATTTGTTCATATATATATGAGAGAGAGTGTGTGTGTGATCCACAGAGATTGTTTCACTGTATCACAGCTCTTCAATGCAACTAGACAAGCCTGGAGCAAAACTTGACTATGTAGATGACAGTTGGAGGTCATAACCCCTGGGCCAATTAACTGTTGAAAATTCAATGATAAACATAGTCAAATGTTAAAAGCTCCATTTGTTTACACAAAAAGCATCGCATTTATACGCTAGTAAAAGTTTGTTATTTTACCTACCAGTAAGTTCAACCCAAGAAAAGTAGCCTATTTTATTTATCCACAGACAAATTGTTTCGTTGTATCACAGCTCTTCAGTGCAGCCAGACAAGAAATTGTCTCCAACTGCGATCGAAACTTAACCGTCATCATTTATTCAGGAAAGTACCCGGAAATCTTGTTACAAAAGGAAAGGAGTCGAGCTATTACTTGTCTCATGTTCCTTGCGACATACCCTGCGTACAATGTGTTGGGTCTATGTGTGTAAAAGTGTGTAACGTTACACTCTTAACTAAAATAATCAATAACCATAATACAATATTTACTCCCGGGTTCGTTCAAAAATCTCATTGAAAATAAATAAACAAATAAATAAATACGTCTATATGCAATTATTTCATTGGTGCTTTTGGATTCTAGGTCAAAGATCAAAGAGTTGTGTCAATTGGTAACCGGAACATCATATAAATAACATCTGAGATGACTTGCATTGTTCTCCCCCCCCCCCCGAAACATTCAGGACACTCAACATTCAATCTATTATCGCGTCCGCTTCAACAATCAATAGTTGTTGCAAATATCGATTGTTTTTGTGATTGTTTAGTTTCAACTCCAATTTGCAAACAAGTGAACCAAGAATTGTACGCCTGACTGAAAACATGAACGTCTAAATATTTTTTATCTTACAACTAGCACGGCGCTATGAACACGCTAGCATTAATAAATGTGAAGTCTGGCATTGTTGTTGCTAATACTCCTGAAAAAATGTTAAGATCATGGTTTCTTTCAGAAATGTCAGATTTCATATGGTTGCAGACACATGCTTACAGACACATGGATCAGACACATGCTTACAAACACATGCTTACAGACAGATGGTTACAAGCACATGGTTACAGACACATGCTTACAAACACATGCTTACAGACAGATGGTTACAAGCACATGGTTACAGACACATGGTTACAGACACATGGTTACAGACACATGCTTACAGACAGATGGTTACAAGCACATGGTTACAGACACATGCTTAGAAACACATTGTTACAGGCACATTGTTACAGACACATGCTTACAAACATTTGGTTACAAGCACATGGTTACAAACATTTGGTTACAAACACTTGGTTACAAACACGGTCTTACAGACACATGGTTACAGACACATTGTTGCAGGCACATAATTACAAACACATGTTTACAAACACAAGGATACAAACACATGCTAAAACTGATTGTAAACGTGTGTGCATTTTCTGCACAGACCATGATCGTCCACATGTTGTGTTCAGATAAAGTGTACATTCCATTTCGACACCAGTTACAGTGTCAATCATGTGGTTTCTGTTACTGTCATAAAAAAAGAAGGTGCTTCTGCATTTATCGACCTGCGATTTCCACAAAGTTACTTGGGTGTTGGGATTGTGTGTAACAGATGACTAAGAGGATTTGAGCAGCGAGATGTATGTTCACATTACATTTAAACTTCTGCGGGTTAGTATAGTCAGAGTAGCAGGAAACAGTGAGGGAATTCCAAAGTCTAACAATCCAAGGGAAGAAACTATTAGAGTAGAAGGCTGTCCAGTATCCAGGTATTAGATTGGCAAGTGATCCTAGAAAGAGAGGCATTTGATGGGTTGCACACACGCAGATTGATTCCATATGAGGAATGTGAGGCTTTCCACTATTGTTTATTGTAATGCATAATTTGACCCAGAAATATGTGAGAGGATATCGGTCAAAGGATTTGAGATAATAGACAATGGGAAATATTAAACATTTCAAGAGAAAAGAATGTTTATATAAATCATCACAAACAGAAAGCAGGGCAGTCAGTCAGAGGGAAAGAGAGAGAAAGAACAAGTTGACATTTCTTCACCACCAATATCGACACCAACCCCACGCACCTTCACTGATGCAAAAATACGTTTTAACTTTACATCCAAAGTTATTTGTCGGTGTGAAATAAAAGAAAAATATTTTATAGATCAGCTGTGTTGTGTTTTACTCTGTCAGTGTGTATATATCATAGACCAGTGACAAAAGTAGATTTAGAATATATAGACAGAAAAGCACATTTAGAATGACTGGCTGCAGTGAATATAAAATATAGGGACTCATTTGTTTCTATTGAACAACAGACCTGAAAATCATTCCTTCCAGCCGAATGCAATCTATTAGCTTAGGACCCAAGGGCCCATCTGTTTCTGAGAACTACAGAAATCCAACCGACCTTCTCGGCCCCTGTGCTGGAATATTTGACAATATTTCTGTCAAACACCTGAACCATTTATTTCATTCACAAGAGTAGATGGTTCTTGTAACGTTAAGAATCTATAAAGAATATTTAACTTAACCCTTTATCTAATCCATAGTTCCATGGTTCTTGTTCTGTCAGCCATAACCAGGTAGGAATGTTAATTATTATATTATTCTTAGTTATTATCACCTATAATAAGGATTGAATAATTATTTTTAAGTGACAGTCTCCTCGAGTTTGAATGTAAAATTGTTGTCTTTTACATTAAATATTTTTTACTATAAAAAAATTGAAGTAAATGTTGAGACTGTATGCCTAAACAGATTGCGATGAAAAAATTTAATACAAGCAACAAAAATAGTTATTTTTTTTTTTTATATTATTAATATATGAAAACCCATTTCGAGTAAAAACGGACATAATCTTAATAAGTTTGAAATGTGTAAATATAGACGCCATTTTGTAAAAATCAACATTTACGTCGCTTAGGAAGACCCCATTTTGTAAAAAGATTTTGATTATTCTAGCATTTTTACACATTTGAAATATGTTTGGATTCAGATTACATGCATAATACTAACTAGATTTTAATATGAAATGGTTCTTCATGTAATAATATTAAAGAAAAAATTACTAAAGCTCACTGTATAACGTTACCTCTTACTAACCCTTATTATGAAATGTTACCTCTTACTAACGTTCACTGTGGAACGTTAATTTTTACTCACATTGTTCAACGTTACCTCTTATTAAGGCTGACTGTGTAATGTTATCGCTTACTAATGCTCACTGTGGAAAGTTATCCTTTACTAACGCTCACTGTGAAACATTGCCTTTTACTAATGTTAACTGAAACGTTACCTCTTACTAACGCTCACTGTGTAACGTTACATTTTGCTAACGTTAACTGTGAAACGTTGCCTTTTACTAACGTTAACTGTGAAACGTTGCCTTTTACTAACGTTAACTGTGAAACGTTGCCTTTTACTAACGTTAACTGTGAAACGTTGCCTTTTACTAACGTTAACTGTGAAACGTTGCCTTTTACTAACGTTAACTGTGAAACGTTGCCTTTTACTAACGTTAACTGTGAAACGTTGCCTTTTACTTACGTTAACTGTGAAACGTTGCCTTTTACTTACGTTAACTGTGAAACGTTACCTCTTACTAATACTCCTTGTAATGCTCCTTTTACTAACGTTAACTGTGAAATGTTGCCTTTTACTAACGTTAACTGTGAAACGTTGTCTTTTACTAACGTTAACTGTGAAACGTTGTCTTTTACTAACGTTAACTGTGAAACGTTGTCTTTTACTAACGTTAACTGTGAAACGTTGTCTTTTACTAACGTTAACTGTGAAACGTTGCCTTTTATGTTAACTGTGAAACGTTACCTCTTACTAATGCTCCTTGTATAACGTTACCTTTTACTAACGATCGCTGTGAAACGTCACTCATTATATTATAATGTAGTTTTAATAAAGTGTGTTTTTTTACACGTACACTTATCATTTCATTTCACATTACCCATTTGAAAACTCACTAGCTCTTGTCCCAAATCCTTTATTTTGTATGTGTATTTCATAATTTATATAGCGAAAATTTTTGAAGACATATAAAATATGTCTTTTTTTTTCATAGAATTTATAACATTTTTCAAAAGTGTTTTTGACATTTTACTCTTCATCATCCAATAGAACACTAATTTAAAATGACATAAAATAATTAAAAATTCCATTAGGAGTAGAATGAGAGAGACGTGTACAGGAAGTGGAATCATGGATGGAAGTTCGATTTGACATGTAGCTAAGTAAGAAGGAAAATGTTGCTCTCTGGCAGGTAAGTTCATTGTGTTTAGTCATGATCTCAAAAGCTTGCTATTTGCCATCAAAAGTTTTTATTTTTATTGTTTTTATTTTTTATCTTGAAGGTCTATAATATTTTTATTTCTTTCTTGTGGCTGTAATTTACTTATTTGTTAAAAATACGAAAAACATGGAAAAAATATCTTAATCAGTTTCTGGATATGTTTAACATTGATCATCGAAGAATGGTTTGTTCTGGTTTATGGCATATCAACCTTTTTCAGGCCATCTACTGCTGAATCAAGTTGGGTTTATATATCTTTGGTTCTTTATATTTTTGCAGATAGACCAACAGATTTTTAAAAAGTACAGGAATTGAATTTCACAGTGAAAGTGCGAACTCTAATATTCATGGAAATTCCATTTAGAGAAAGTGGCATTAGTTTCAGAAGATACCAGTCCAAATACATTACTTTCAAAAAAACATTACTCCCAGAAAAAAAATTACTCCCAGAAAAACATTACTCCCAGAAAAGAATTACTCCCAGAAAACATTACTTCCAAAAAACATTACTCCCCCAAAAAACATTACTCCTAGAAAATATTAATCCAGAAAAACATTATTCCTCCAAAAAATTACTCCCCAAAAAACATTACTTCCAGAAAAACATTGCTCCCCAAAAAACATTACTCTCAAATAAACATTACTCCCAAAAAAACATTGCTTCCCAAAAAACATTACCCCCAGAAAAACATTACTCTTGTAATCTTCTTTGTTTTCAACATGATTGCTTTCAGCCATTACCTTCCAGTATATATTTAGGGAGAAAAATAAAAATAGAGAAGAAAAGGTTTTGCTTTTTTGAAGAATCAAATTGAATAATATTGTTTAGATAAACTTATAGATACTAAAGCATGACATAACCAGCTGACTGATTGGATCAAGCCTCTTTCTTTTCCGTCTAGCTGAAATAAGGGCTGAAGTAGAAGAGTGGCTCAGCAGAACATGTTTGAAAACATTATTTAAAAACATTACTCCTGCACATCAATAATCTTCTTTGTCCTCAATATAATTGATTCTCAGCAACCGGCATCTAATATCTATTTAGAAAGAATAAAATAGAGAAATAAGATTTTGATTTTTAAACGAATCAGATTGAATAATACAGTTAGGAATGAACTCATAGACACAAGGATAAGAATTGACCCGACGATTGATCAGATCAGGTCTCTTTGATCTCCCACCCAGTCAAAGAAAGGGCTGACGTAGAAGTATAGCTCAGCCACCAGGATCCTCTCCTAAAGCATCACGGGTCACTGAGCCTGTCTTTTCCTCGTTTACCCTTAATTGAGATGTCTGCAAATGTTTTTATACAACCAAATCTTTGTTCAACAAGTCCATAGGCAATTGCAACACAGAAATGACTCCAACCTAGGCACATTCAGCCTCAATAGCAGAGAGTCAGAGGTGTTATCAAGGACCACACCACATGTCTACTAAATGATAACCCTGTCATGCCTCTGCATCCTCAGAAACTTCGGGCACAATGAAAGATTAAATTAAGATCAGTCAAAGTAAGGGCTGAATTGGAAGAATAGCTCAGCCACCAGGATCCTCTCCTACCGCATCACAGGTTGCCACCTATAGTTAACAGGTGCCCCCCCCTTTTTTTTAAGGGTTAAGATTATCGTTCTGCATGCAGTTGCAGTAAGTGAATTTTTATTCTGTTAAGAGGACAGTACTTTGAAGAATTATGAACATGATATTATCTAAGAATTTGTCTAATTTGTATTTTTTAAACATTGAATTAGAACTGAGAAGAAAAAATATTATAGAAGTGTACAATAATGTTGACACACCGGTTCTCATCAGATCACTGAAGTTAAGCAACGCTGAGCCTGGCCAGTACCAGATGGGTGACCATTTGGGAAAGCTAGGCGCTGTATGTACCTTTTGGGAAGGTTGGGTGTGGGGCCAACACTCCCACTCCAAAAAAAAAAAGAACTCCTCGCTAGAAAAGCATCTATAAAGTTGTGGATGTCCTATGCCCCTCCAGGGGCTGAAGGCTATGGATGGATGGGTATTTTAATTTCTGTTCATTATTACACTTTTTCTTCGTTAATAATATATGTTGAAACTATTAAAAAAAAAAATATGTCAACAATTAATAATAATGGCACTGTGCTCAGTAATATTCAAATGTTTTATCTAAGAATTGTAACATAGTCTGAAGGCATCCTTTTAATCCCCACCATATGTCAACTTTGTTGTTGGGACCTGCTGGTCATATCACTGTAGTCGCAGTGATGATGTGGCAGCCAAAGTTTCCATCTTTCTGTTTCACCTAGTAGCTGCAATTATGAACAGAAAACTATCTAACGAAACTATCCATTGTTACTCAATGGTACATGTTCTTTTAATTTTTTATTCTTTTATTTTCTCATAGAATTGTAAAGTTACATATAAGCTTCCTATTACTTTCCTGGAGATTCAGAAACTGCAACTGAATCAGTGGCATGCAGAGGTGAGCGCAACAGGCATCTTGAATAAGCATCCTTTCATATTCAAGCTATCTCTATTGTTCATAATATTTCTCAGTACTAGGACTTATACTTGAGTTCTTGGGGCATACACTCGTGTTTGGCTCCAGATATCATGATTGCCAGATCTCTGCATACCACAGGGGATAGAACATCCAATTCTTTCTGAAAAACGTGCAAGGGTTAGTTACATCTCTGCATTGTTTTTCCTTCTTTAAACCTTAATTTCTTTTATATACACAATAAACAATGTTTGAAGCAAACTACTTTAACCTCTTATCATTTAGTCTGAGCCAAACAGAGTTTGTCTCAACCAAAAAACTGTTTTGACTTTTTGAAAAACGTGCAAGGGTTGGCTACATTTCTGCATTCTTCTGCCTTCTATAAACCTAAATTTTGTTTCAAACTATCTCCCTTTTTTTCATAATATTTTTCAGTATTAGGATTTATACTTGAGTCCTTCGGACATACAATCAAATATTTGACTCCAGGCATCATGATCGCCAGATATCTGCATGTCACTGGACTGAATACAAATCAGCTTTCAATTGGGATTGAAAGGATATCGAAGACTATGTTACAATTCTTCGATGATTAATGAGGAAAATGTCCAGGAAATGATTTGATTATTTGGTGGAAATTCAGAGTTCAACCTAATTAAAAAAAAACAACAACAACAATATAGAAACTAGGAAGTACATTAGCTGACTATAACCAAATAAGCCTTAAAGAAAAAAATGTAGGTTAACTCGGGAAAGAGTCTTCAAAAATGTTATCTGATGTCTGATCTATGTAGTTCAACGTTGATAACTTCAACTCAATTTTTATATTGCTGATTTCAGTTTTTATTTAGAATTCAACCTAATTGAACACCCAAATTACAGAAAAATCTGCATGATGTATGTACCTGCAACAAAAGAAAAATGTCATATTCCAAAATATATGTAAATAGATCGAGTAGTTTTTTTTAACCAAGAAAATAAAATTTTATGAGGAAGCAAATATGGTGTATTTCAGTTCACCATCTTTGAAATTCATTACTAGTTACTTCCCTTTAACAACTTCTCCAGAAATAAGAGATTAAAATCAGCCTTATAATGGCTATGATAATACTATTAATCCCTAAAAATGTAAAACTTCATTTTCTTAGTTAAAAAAGAAACTACTTGATCAATTTATGTGATTTTTGGAATATGACATTTTTGTTTCATGACATGATAATGATTTTTCTGTATTTTTGTTTTTTTTTAATTAGATTGAAATCCAAGACTTGAACCAAAAGTTTTTTTTTAATAGTTTGTGTAATACTTTCAATAAATATTTCAGAATATAGTCCTTTGCGGTAAACATAGAACCAACTTAAAAAAATAAAAATCAGATGACAAAGACAGAACTTCAGGAATCGCAACTGAATACAATCAGTTTAACTGCCTAAAAACAAGATTTTCCTCCTCACCTAGTTACGTGTCAAATCGAACTTCCGCCCATTGTTCCACTTCCTGCACACATCTCTCTCATTCTACTCTTAACTTTTAATAGAATTTATGTCATTTTTAACCTGTGTTGAAAATTTCCAATTTACACATGTGCACGTAGACATTGCTACAGAATCACCCATCAATCGGTTGAGTCAATCATCCAGTGTTTTTATTTGCGCGTTGTTTTTTGTCCTTGAGAAATCAGTTTTGTTTTTGTTTTTGTTTTTTTTCCAGGTGTGTGTTGTGCATGAGGATGAAAGTTTAAACGAACACGAGAAAAAACTCCCCACCGGTTGGAGAATAGATGTTGATAGCAATGGAGAAAATGTCTTTATACATTCCAGTTCTGAAGAAAAGGTAATGAAAAACTAAACCCAGATCCACCCGACTAGCAACAAAATCCCACCCCTTCACCGTAGAGGTCTTTAGATGCTGGAAGATTTTCTACACTGTTAGCTTCTTTTTTCAAACTGCTTGCCTTTTGAAACCCCTCCCTGCTCACCATTTCCCCGTCCATACCAACATGCAGAAGTTTAAACCCCCCCCCTCCCCCAACAAAAAATAAATTGATCCTTATTACAATAGTTGCTGCCACTTCAGCAATAATATAACTTATTTTCGATGGATATAAATAAAAAAAAAAGAATGTTTAAGTTATGTAATCACATCACATGATCACCATTATCAACATCATCATCACCATCCGGTTTTGGTATTTAAGATGCAAGTATCCCAGACTTCGGGCTAGACAACACTAGGCTACGTTCAATCCAAAGCAAACCTGCAAAGTAAACTTTTTTTATGATTCGAACGTTTTTAGATGAAGATTAATAATTTGTATTAATCTGCATTATTAAAACTACTACTCTCATCCTGGATGTTATTTTGGCAACATTTCGGCCAATGAGAAATAGTGCTGAACTTGAGAATCTAGGTGTGTATTGTTGATCTGATCATAGTCTATAAAATTGGCAATATACCAATTTTAATTCACTATTATATATATTGTAGTCATCTATATATTAATAGAATAGCATGTGTGTTATTTACTTCGTGTGTCACGCTTACATCCGAGTGACTGTCGTTTGATTGTTATGAACTTTCATTTTTTGTAATAAATAATTTTACCAAGAATTCTTCATAAGTTTTGGTTTCGGTTTCGATTATAGCTGATGGCACTCAAGTCATTTATTTTTTAATAAATAATTTTACCAAGAATTCTTCATAAGTTTTGGTTTCGGTTTCGATTATAGCTGATGGCACTCAAGTCATTTATTTTTTAATAAATAATTTTACCAAGAATTCTTCATAAGTTTTGGTTTCGGTTTCGATTATAGCTGATGGCACTCAAGTCATTTATTTTTTAATAAATAATTTTACCAAGAATTCTTCATAAGTTTTGGTTTCGGTTTCGATTATAGCTGATGGCACTCAAGTCATTTATTTTTTAATAAATAATTTTACCAAGAATTCTTCATAAATTTTGGTTTCAGTTTTGATTATAGCTGATGGCACTCCAGTAATCTATTTTTTTTATAAATAATTTTATCAAGAATTCTTCATAAGTTTTGGTTTCAATTCAAGCTGATGCACCCAAGTCATATGGATATATTTTTTTTATTTTTGAAATCGCAACTTTATAATATATAAAAAAGCGATAAAACATTAACTCTATAATAGTATATACGAAATCTGAAAGAATTAAGATATCATATTTAAGCTTACTTTACAACCAGGTTACGTTGGGCGTCCCTGCTAGCTTAGATAAATACTTTTGCAGTTTTAACAAGAGTTACAATAACATCAGAGTGTCTCCATTTACACTGAACATCTACAGAATGCTAACATCAATATATTACATATGAACGAGTCCCTTGTGGAATTTCCACAGGTCCCACTAGTCTATGTACTAATAGTATTGGGAAAAGGTATGAACCCCCAATTACTCCCTAGCTATGAGTAAAATAGCCACTTGTATTCAATTAATAGCATAAAATGAAATGTTTGCAATATGTATTGCATTTTAGCTCCACAGACCTGCAAACTTAACTTTTTTTATGTTCCAAAATTTTTTAGATGTATTATTTGGATTACGAAATATGTTTGAAGGGATGCTTTCCTCTAGTCTGCAGCTAGAAATCCATCTGATCATGGCATGATCATTGTACCAAAACTGTAGCAGATCAGAAACATTATGACCCATGTGTCACTGATAGCAATTCTCCCAGAAAATTATTCTTAGTGGACTAAACATATATTTAGTACTCCAGTTTTGCTTTATCTTCTTTATTTATTTATACTATATAGGAACAAGATTAGTACAGGACTAGAGCCATGTAAATCTTAAGGGATATGCAGCCCCCATAAACTGAATGTGTATCCCAGTAAGTGATGATTTTTGATGTTAGGTGGTGTCATTCTGCTACATACAGCATCTGGTATTTCCAAGTTGTCACCCACCTTGTAATGACCAGGCTCAATGTTGCTTAACTTCGAAGAGTTTTTATTTATTCCTGTTATGAATCGTCTAACTAATAATTAAAGCTTTGTCCATCTCATCAATCATCCACAATCCTCTCATAATGTTCTTCATCTCTCAATAATAATTCCATCTTATTAACTCTTATCCTCGAGTGGCTTTGGCCTTGATGACGGTGACCTTTTAGCAAAATAAACAATCCCTCTTTCTTTGAAATCCGTCTTTACCACTTCCTCCAAAGTTTTCATTGGTCTTACTCTCACAACTGACCTGGCTACCTCAACTGTACTACATCTAATACACAAGTGCACTCATCCATTTTACCATCATCAGTTTAATGTCCTATTTTACATGCTGGTATGTATTGGATTACTTTCTTTTTTTTTTCTTTTTTTTTACAAAAGAGTCACCACTTATCTAGGCCTGGAGGCCACTCAAGGATAAGGGTTAATAAGTGTACAGTAGTCAATGGTAAAATATCATAGTAATTGTTAGAAGTAGGAATAAGGTAAATTGGATTACTTAAGGGGATGGCTCATTAAGAACTTGTTCATTAAGAACTTGAAGACAACCATATTGTAATCAGTTGGAAAGCAGGAAGATGGAACAGAGTTCCATAGTCATGCAGTTCTAAGAAAGAAGCTTTGATGATGGAATCTACGTTTAGGTTTAACCACAGATAAAGAATGGGGGAAATTATTGAAAGTGGTTTCAGCTAGAAACTAACTTCTAAACTAACTTATCTCTCGCCAGGTCTTTATTTTATGCCTTTCTTATCGCTTTCTCACATCCTTTCTTTAGCCATCCCTACTAACTGACTTTGCTCTTTCAACTGTTCTACATCTACTAACCGAAGAACTCACATCCACTTTTTTTTTTTTTTCAACATCATATTTGATTTCAGATTTTATTTTACATGTTGATATGTGTTGGACGGTTCAAAACAAACCTATCTCTGGCTAGGTCTTTATTTATCCCTCTTTCTCTCAAATCCACCTTTATCACTTGTTTTCTGTGGATTTTCCCTACCACTTCGGCCTCAGCTGTTTTACGTTTACTAACCCAAGAATTCCCATCCATTCTTTCAGTGTGATTCAACCAACAAAGTCTCTTTGTTTTGCAATTATTTTATACTGTCCAGATTTAATCTTCCTTCAGAAGTTATCAGATCTAAGCCTGTTTTTAGACTCACATTAAACACCTATCATATTTTTCTCATATCATTTCTCTCCATGCAACGCATATCCTCAACGCTCACTGTCCGAGCTTCATTTCCATGCATCATCACATTGTGTACTCATAGCTGATAGATTCTTCTCTTGGTTGAGTGTAGTAATACTCTGCTGGTTAGGAATGGAAGAAGTTCCTTGAACTTATTCCATCCACTCCTAACTCTTGCAATCACACTAGCACCTACTCCACCCTGTGCTCCAATGGTATCTCTACTATATAAAAAGAACTTTGTGTTTTTGCGTCTGTGTGTAAGTTCATTCCCAATGAATCTGAAAATGGCTGTGCCGATTTTTATGAAATTTCACACAAAGGCTGAATAAGATAAAGCAAAATTGCGGTGCTAAATATATGCTTTATGTGCCTAGCGGTGTTCTTAGATAAGTTTTGTAACGGAGAATGTCTTCAATAAGTATTGATAATCAAAATAATCCGGTGGATGAAAGAATAGGCGACTTTGACCAAAGTTAACACCTTACACAGCCTAACATCGCAAGTGCATTTGCAAAGTTTTATTGCCACACAAGCAGAATGGCTCAACATAAAATCAACAGTGGATTCTTGGATATGACAGAGGCATGTTGAAAACGAACGTTTCTGTTTAGAATACAATTGAAGCATGATACATTTTTAACTTTAATTCAAGCCATTATATATAAAAAATAAGTTTATAAAATCAACAGTAGGTTCTCTACAGTACAATCTAGACTACAATGTATTGTTAACTAAGTCACTTTGGGGAGACATGTGAAGTTTCCTCCTGATGCATTGTGATAAGTCGACAACTAGAACAGACAATCAATTAATTTCATTGAAATATGTCGATATCATCGATTTTGATAACAATAAAAATATGGGAGTGTAAAACATTCGTTGATCATCCTTTAATCCCAGGCAACATTGAGTCTCCTTGCTTATTACAAATAAAGTGTTTTGCTTGGCTTACCCCTGTTGCTGTGATTGTTCTATATTTACTAACCAAAAAACGTTCGTTCATTCTTTAAAAGTGACCAAACCAACAAAGTTTTCTGTTCTGTACGCATCTCCCAATACTGTCTAGAGTTAATCTTTTTCTGAGGTCAACAGATCTAAGCCTGTCCCTTTAAGACTAACATTACACACCCATTATATCATTCTTATATCGTCTCTCTCTATGCAACGCATATCCTCATCTCTCATTAGCCAAGTTTCACTTTCATATAAAACTAAATAGCAAACTAAACCAAACTCATTCCAGCTTTTACTTTTCTAAAATAAATATAAACTAGCTAAGGCACTTGTCTATGCCGGGTTTCGCAACTTCAACCAAGAAGGATATAAAAACCCTAGCTGACCAGAGAAACAAAAAAAAATAGTTTTAAATTGACATCAGTTAAACTTTGACCTTCGCACACGTACATGATCTCTGTAAACAAATATAAAATAATTAAATTGTTCCGATTTTCACAGATTTATTTTTTACATAGAGTGCTTTATATATATATATATATATATATATATATATATACTAGGAGGTATATTTCGTAAAAAAAAAAATGGGGAAAAGTGTTCAATACGTTAGTAGAGCTAAATATGTTTTTATTATTTCAATCTCGGGGATTTTTGCTAACATCATTACAAATTGTTTCAATCGACAGAAAAATAAAATTATCCTACTGATTTCGTCAGACAATCTAAGCCAAAATCCAAAATTGGCTTAGATTGTCTGACGAGATCGGCAGGATAATTTTATTGTCCTGTTGATTGAAACAACTTGTAATGATTTAAGCAAAAATCCCCGAGGTTGAAATATATATATATATATATAAGACTTTTTAATATAAAACTATTTAAACCAAACTTTTCAATAGTAAGCAAGTTTTTTTTTTTTTTCCAATTTGCATTTTCGGAGGAATAAGCTCCCCAAAATGAGCACTCTGAATTAGTAAGAAAAAAAAAAAAAAACTTGACTTATATCATTTTGAGTAAACGTTTTTATTTTTTATATAAGAAAAATAAAACATGTTATGTGATTTACAAAACATAGGGTTTTCACTACATTAAAAAGCGACATCAGAATTGAGAATTTAAGACACTGATCTTTCCTGTCTGTAGTCAGTGAAGAAGAAATCCTCCTCATCTTTCCTTCAATTTTATAAATTAGAAATTAATAAAATCAGTTTAATATTTTTTCATTCATTTTTTTTTAATCAAAAATATATTCGTGATTACGATGATTGATTGATATAGAAAAAGTAAAGAAAAGTAATTGTGGAACCCATCTTTCAGAGGCTGGCCTAACATTCACAGGTAACATGAATTGGAACAAATAGATTGAGGACATTGCCAAGGCTGCTGCAAAGAAGGTGAGCTTCCTCTACCATGCTAGAAAATTACTCACACCAGAGAGTATCCTATACCTATACAAAGCCACAATTTGTCCATCTTCATAGTTGTTGTTTCACCACGTTTCGGCCAACTAATCCTCTGGCCTTCTTCAGGTGATTAACCACGACAGGATAGGAATACTAAGTCTTGTAACTGTAATTGTTGCCTCATCGCGTTTTAGCCAACTCAACCTCTGACCTGCTTTGGGTAGAATTGAAACCGTTATCTTCAGACAATGCTCACCTAGAACTGTTGAGATTCAACGCCTCTATTCACAGCATCATGAGCCCCAAAGAACTTCTTCTTCTTCTTCTTCTTCTTCTTCTTCTTAACAGCAGTCACAAATATTAATAAAGAACAATACAAGATCATTTGCAGTTTAACACTTTTTGGGTTTTTTTTTTATTTTTCTTTCTAGTATATGTGCACATATACATAAGAATAATAGTCTCCAATCTAATAGGATGACACGACCATCTACGGCAACACATCAAAGGCTGTAAATGACAAAGTTCTCTCTGATTCTCTCTCCTCTGATCTCGAGCGCGTGGTTCAGTGGGGGAAGATGTGGCTGGTTACCTTTAATGCATCCAAAACCAAACTCCTATCCTTACATCATCAACGCTCTGATCCCCATCTGGCATGTGATGGATGGCTCTCGTCTGGGTGAGGCCCCGTGTTTTGACAAGCTTCTGGGTTTGACCATTAAAAACGACCTTTATGGGAGGTTTAAAAGCCACGCCATTTCTGCAAGCCATCTTTTGATTGGCTACATTAGATTTGAACACTTTACACTTCGGGTCACGTCATGGCGTAGCAGTATGATGTCTGATTTTCTTTCACTTTTCTTTTTCGCCTTCACGTCGTGGGTTCAAGCTTGCCTGCCTACTAGGCAATGCCGGGCACCCAGGCTAGTTAAAAATAAAAATGGGGAGTGGCAAAATTCTCATTCTTTCCTGGACAACACCAACGGAAGCAGGCGAGGTTAGGGTTAATCTCTGATTTATATTATAGATAAACCCTAACCTCGCTCGCTAATGATTCTAATATAATAAAATGATAATGATTCTTCTATCTTCTTTCTATCTTCTAATATCTTCTTCTTCTATTTCTGGTGCTACCAGATCAGGCTGTCTGAAGATATTGGCTTCCTGAGATGAAATGCACCTAACATGGATGCTTTTGGTTTTTCTACTTCCTTTTGCAAAACTTAATTATGTTCTGAAAAACCATAACCAAAAACCACAACCCACCTTTTCCCCCTTTTTCTTTTCCCCATTTCCCTTTTCTTTTCCCATCTCCTGACTGGTTTCCTGACTTAAAATGTACCAAACATTAATACTGTAACCCTTTTCCTTCTCCTATTGCAAAACTCATTCACGTTTTGCAGGGCAGGGAACAAAAACGATAAAATCCACTATAAAACAACTAAAACAAACACTACAAATTAGCGATTGAGGACACAAAGAGCTCAAAGAATAAAAAATAGCTGGATGCAACATGAATACTATTTCCAAAATAACTGGATTCGGCATCAAATAACCTGAAAACAATCTTCTTCTATCTATTCTTTTATTTTCTTCTATCTTTTTTCGATATTTGTTGTCCGAAGGGTCGAGCCTCAAAACAATACTGATCTCATGAAAATCCATCGCGTCTGTCAAAAATTTTAGGCAGACATACAAACATACATACATACATACATACATTTAAAAGAATTATATTATAGATGATAACGATTTTTCCTCTTGACGAAAAAGACAGTATAGCTTTGAAAACGCAGACAACACATAAAAATTCAATATGCTCATACAAGCTCCCTATATCAGGTGCAAGTTTTCCAAATATTACGCATCCATTTTAATATCTCCCTATATAAATTCCAGCAAAATTCACTCTTGTAAACTACACACATATAGAAAGGGTAGCACAATACTTACTCCCTCAAGACGTTCTCCTCACACATTCCCATCATACACCGGGGCCATTATTTCATAGTAATATCTTGACATCAGCTATCGAGATTATTTCATTTTATTTGTTACTGTTTTCCCCTTTTCACCACACCACATTCTCAACAAAAATAATGACTGACCACTTTATTACAATCACCACCTGACTTTTCAAACGATTCCACTTCTCATAGCAGTAGAGCAACAAAACTTTATACAGTTGTTAGTTATGCATTTCTCCCATCATTTAATGCAGCTCTGGAGACCATTTTTGTAGAACATTCCATGTTGGTCCTCCAGCTACAATATGACTTTGGAAATCAAGACTGTATCATCTGAGAAACGCTTTCCTTTCAAAAGCAACTTCATGTCTTTTGATCTGGGGACATGTGTATTGTGGATTAAGCATTATCTGTTGATCTTACCTCGCTTCTTGGTTTTGATAGCTTCTCTTAATTTCCTTAAAACTGAAGCATAATAGGTTTCTGTAATTACTATTATTTAAACTGGGCCCAGAAGACTGTAAGCATGATCTTGCCAGCAGAAGTGCTTTTAGTACATTGACTGGGCTTTTGTCCCTGAATCATAGCGATAGACTGAGGTTTCATCCTGTGTAATCAATCTTTTAAAAAACTTTGACTCATCTCCTTGGCACATCTTCGAATTCATTCTCGAACACTCAACATATTCTCGCTTTTGGAAAAGTGTCAGGAATCCACTTGCCAGACACCTTATGCATATAAAAATGGTTACAAATGATAGTTTCCGTGGACCCAGGACTAATTTGATCTCTTGAGCTATTTGGCAAATATTCACGCATTCATCTTCCAAAATGGCAGCTGCAACTTAATTGACAGATGCCTCATCAATGGCAGCAACCAGGTCTGCAAACTGTTTTCACAGATTTCCGATCATATTTGAATTAATAGTACCAGTGTTTTACAGGGACATATAATGGGGTATCATTATCATATGTTTCTTTCATTTCATCAAAAGTCTCCTGTAGTGTGCGTCCTTTCAAATACAAAAACCGAGTCTACGTAATAACCAACAGGCTTCATTTACAACCTGTAAATCCGAAACTACAATTAGTTCAGAGCTGTAATTTGCAACATAGCACATAGAGATATAAATCATTGTATATGCAAAATTTTAGTTAGATCAGAAAGCTGGAAGTGGGTCAGGGGCATTACTTATTGAACGCTCCTTGTATTTTCATAACTTATAACCTAGCTTTACTTATGCATTTAGCATTGTTGAAGTAAATATTGAAAATTGATGCATAAAATAGTATATCTCCGTATAACATCTGTCTCTCTCTTTCTCTTTCTCTCTCTCTCATATACAGGGTGTCTCAAAATGATCTGACACATTTGTAGAGAAAAAAAATTAAAAAACAATTAAATAAAGAAAATATTTTTATTTTTGAAATGTAAATAGAATGTCATTTTATTTGAGTTAGGTCAAAATTTCATTTATTTTATGTTTTTATGCATTTTTTAAGGAAATGTTCCCGAATCATTTAAATTCTTTGTATGGTGATATCAGTTGGCCCGCAAAATTGCCTGATCTAAACCCCTGTGATTTGTTCTTGTGGGGATATTTGAAATCAAAAGTATTCATCTACCATCCTGGATCTCTTGAAGAATAAAAATGAGCTATTTGTGAAATTACTGCTATTCCACCCGAAACGATCCATTGAGTTATTGAAAACTTTTGTAAACATCTACAATCGTGTGTTAGCAATGATGGGAAACATTCGGCCGATTTAATATTTAAGACTGTGTGAAATGAAATGGCATTGTTTGTACATTTAGAAAATCAGAAAATATTTTCTTTATTTAATTGTTATTTAGTTTTTAATGTGTACAAAGAAATCATTAGTGTTCAACAATACTAATAAGAGCATAATATATATTTTTTTTAATGATGATGTACAATTGTGTTGATTAGCCAGCCATAACAACGGTTTTAAAACAGTAGACTTTTTAGACACTACCTCTTTAAAGACAGACTAGACTAATAATGTTATGATCCTATCGTGTTATTGTCCAAAAAATCTACTATCCCCAGAAACTGCCGATATCAATGACAAATCATAACATAATTATATAATAACGAGTGTGTGTGTGTATATATATATATATATATATATATATATATATATATATATATATATATATATATATATATATATAGTACAAAATTTTGTTGAAATTCAAGGACTTACACTTTTTTCTTCTATATAACTCTTGTTTATTTCATCTTGGATCTCTTCATTACAGCTGTTTCATTAATGGGATGACAATTTTATGTTTTATGTTTTCATAAAAATTTTCTTTCTCATCAACTCGTCAGATGTGATTTCCATCCGATATTACCAACAAAAAGTTAATTTTGTACATGATAAACCTGGTGCGTTTCGTTTGAGGAAAAGAAATTCCATTCCCACATTGTTATATATATAATAAAAGTATATATATGTATATACTTTTATTTATGCCAATATTACTTACTACATATGTGCATACATGTTTCAACTACCATTTTCATTTAAAACATAGCTTCCTCAGGCCATTAAAAAAGCTTGGGTTCAGTTTTTAAAATGACCCAAAGAAGCTAGATTTCGAATGAAATTGCAGTTGGTACATGTATGCACATATGTAGCCAATAATCTTTGTATAACTAAAGCAATTTATACTATAATGCAGCTCTAGCTGTTATTGAGCACTATCTTATAAACAGTAGAGTTTCATTGGATTAAAATCTGTGAACCAACAAAACAATTACTATATATATAATGTGTGTGTGTGTATGTTTCTAACTCATATATATGTAGCAGTCTGTGTATGTGAACATGGGTATGTCTTTATGTATAAATTTATGCATGTAAACATGTATCTCTGTCTATGTATTTGTATGCATAGCTATGCATGTGTGTGCATGTATGTTAATATGTGTCTATGGATGTAAATGTGTTTATGCCCGTGGGTCGAGAGGTGGATGGAGGTGGGAGTCAAGCACTGCCATTTGAAATCCGCTTAATTTCCTCCCCTCCATTAATATCTTCCGTTTACTGACATTTAGTTCTGCTATCAAAACTTTAATCTCGTCCGAGAATCGTCTTCCACAGTCTGGCAGTCAAAGAGCATTCACTCGGATCTGTCTCGGACGTACTACTAAAACGTGGATCCCTGATAAACCTTGTGAAACCAAACGCGAGTCAATCTGCATTTTTTTTTTCTCTTCGAGTTGCATTTCGCCTGCATCAAATGAATGCTAGTTCAAAACTTCTGAACTTCAGAAATGGAATATTTATAACCTACACCTTCAAAAAAAAAAAAACTTTTTCATAGATGGACATGCTCCATGCATGACCTGTTGATGTTGAGGGTCAATCGGAGTCAGTTTCTTTCGTCTTGGCGACCATTTTGTTTGTTTTTTATTTTCTGTTCGTTACGTTCTGCTGCCAATTGATCTACATCAAAATTCTTGGCACTCATAGAATCAGAATTCTTCAATATGACCAAATCACCAGAATGATTAGGTATGTGTTGAATCATGTTCTTTTGAATCACCTTGTGTCTCTTGTAAAGTTATCTATATATATATATATATATATGATAAAAAGTCTATATTCCGAATTTCAAGATGTTGTCTATCTTACCGTTCATTTCTTTAAGCATGTTAAAATGTTCAATTCTTGACAGCACCTGTTTCGTAACACAGAATCATTCATGTAAATTATTATGTCAATTTTTTAATTTATTCTGCTCTCTGCTTTAAAATGATATAAAGGAATATGGGCATGATTACAAAATCTGAAAATCGGAAGAGAAGTTGCAATTGTGTTTTCTTTTATATATATATATAAAATATGTGTAAGAATAACCATATATAGTTACATTTCAAGATCCAAATATTTATTTTTCATGCAAAACAGCTCCTCTAGTATATTAAAATTTAGGTACATTTTTTACAGACCCTTTTTGTTATGCAGAAACAAACGGTTAATATTATGTCAATACCGGCTCTTTTTTTTGCATATCTAAGCAAAGAATTTCTCATTTTTCTGATGAGTGTATGCACGAAAGGAACCGTTTGTTTCTGCATAACGAAACAGAGCTGTAAAATATGTACCAAAATTTTAACATGCTAGAGGAGCTATTTTGCATGAAAAAAGAACAAACATTCGAATCTTGGAATAACTATACTGTTATTCTTTTATATATGATCTTTTGTTATATTTAACATATATTGAGCTTCTAAACAAAAAGAATTGGTATACACAAAGAGTCAAATATAATTGAAAAAATATATATTTTACCAAAATAACGTGTGTGTGTGTGTGTGTGTGTGTGTGTGTGTGTGTGTGTGTGTGTGTGTGTGTGTGTGTGTGTGTGTGCAAAGTTTATGGGAGATAACCCCATCAAAGTCCTTGATTATAAAGAAAATTCAAAATAAGAGTGTAATATTTATATATGTGCTTTGCAAAAGATCAAAAAAACATTGGTACCGTTGTTTTCAAAGCCAACGCAAAGGAGATTAGCCTTCGGTTCTTTTATAAATTGACTAAAGACTAGTTCCCTTTGTGTTGGGTTTGAAACCGATGATACTGATGTTTTTCTGATCTTCTGTAGCACACACACACACACACACACACACACACACACGATTTGTTTTTTTAGCCAGAAAAATTTGCTGCTAGGAGGACAAAATTGAAAACAAAACAGTTGATCTTGTAGGATAAATCAAAGCTTTTCATACCCATCTGGCCATAGCTCAGATGGTAACGACGCTGGAGAGATAAATAATAACTAAGACTGGAGTGCTAAACGTTTTGGTTTCGATTCTAGTAGATAGTACCCGATATTTTTTTTATAACTTTTGAAATCATTATTATGCTGAGTCTATTTATGCATAGTGTCTACTAGTGATGGGACAATTCCAATATTTTTCCCGATTGCCATACAATTACCAATTACATATTAAATTTCCGATTCCGATACAATTACCGATTCTGATTCTTTATAGATCTTTTCATATTGAAATATAGAATTGTTATTTTATCCAATTACTATCGAAACACATGTTAAATGTGCATATATTTTCTCAAACGTAAAAATACTCTCGGATGGGGGTAATCTATCAATTTTGGCTTTACTGGTAGTTATATGAAAATAATTAAATAGAAAAAACGAATTGCTCTAAATATTGCAGCATTAAGAATTGATTACATAATGTTATAAATATATTACTGCATCTTGAAACGGGTATTTTACTGTTGTTTAAATGTTTGGATGTATTTTGTTTTAATGGAAATCGCTCCAGACAAAGCATGAAGTCATTTGATGTAAGAACCTAAAAACAAAACAAAATATTACTTCAAGGTAAAAAAAACTTGCCAACAATAAGTCTCAGATGAAATAGATTCTGACCCTGAAAACAGTAGTTCTTTTCTTCTTTGTAAGAAACATTGCTCACTGATTGTAAGGACTAAGCAATGTAAACAGGATTCACTCCTAAACTAATTAACTTATTATTATGAACTAGCGGCTGCGCCATGTCAGCACACACAATGCCGAGTCAAACACAAAATCGAGTACACTCAACATCAAGTACGCTCAACATCATCTTACCATCAACGTTTACCCTGTGAACTCAGAGTATAGGAAATTCCCATATGCACAAAACAAAATCACTGAAAAAACAAAAATACCCTGTGAACTAAGGGTAAGGATAATGAGTAAACATTGGATAAAATGATGGTTAAAATTATTACAATCTTGCCAGGATTCGAACCTGGAATATTCTGATCCATAGTCAGATGCGTTATCCATTGCGCCACAAGTCCTGTCTGTATGCCGAAAGATGTTACCGCGACCGTATACAGACAGCGCTAAATCCCGTTGACATGGGCAGGTAACTTTTTTGACAATTGCACAAAACGACCTTAAAATCCTTATTTCAGGCTTTTTGTGTGACTCGGTGTTGTTCGTTATGAACCATATATAGATAAGGACAATCTAGGGGCTGACACCTTTCAAGGCAAAAAAAAAAATTTTCACTTCCGTGCATCCATTCAAAAGTTTTATTGGTATATATACACATAAATAAATAAATAAATAAACATTTAAAATTTTATTAATAGTATAAATTTTCGAATGCAGCTGCTAGGTGTAAGGTCTCATAATTTTGGCTGTATTTAATATAATGGGATTTAAAACTCTTTATAAAAGTTCAGAACCTTCTAATTTTGTAAAATTTTAATAATAAGTATTAGACATTAATAATAAGTATTAGACATTAATTAATAAATATTCCCCAAACTTCAGTTTAAAGTGTTTTAAAAAGATTTTAGGGGGCATGATAGCGGAACTACCTTCCACTTGTAAATTCAAATATTTCAGATTTGCATTGAATTTCATCCATGGTCATCAGAGTCAAATTAAACAAGATTTTCTGAATTTCTATTTCTTCTAAAAATCCACTGAGATTCAGTCCTAAAAATTAAACATTTTCTAGAATTAAAGTCATGCAATGGATTTTTTTGTTATCAAAATTGAAATAAGGATTCTAGATATAAGGTTTAGTATCATTTATATCTTTATTTAAATTTTTGTATGTAAGTCATTTTTTTTTTTTTTTGTCCATCGAGTATTTTTATATATGAAAAAAAAAATTGTCATATGTAGAATCCATATGTTTAATTTATTTACTAGCAGGGGGAGAGGAGGGGGGCTTTGCCCGCACATAAAATACTACTTTTAACCCTTATCCCTGAGTGGCTTCCGGGCCTTGATAAGTGGTGATCACTGTGTAAAAAAAAAAAAAAAAAAAAAAAAAAACTTAAATATGATATTTTAATTTGTCCAGATTGCGTATATATTATTAGAGTCATGATTTCAAAAGTATTTGAGTGCCTTCAGCTAAAATCGAAACTAGCATTCAAAGCTAGTGACGTATTACTGTACCAACGTGACATACATATAAACCTATTAAAAATTAAAAATAAACTAAGATGAATGTACAACATGTTTAACGATTTTTTTCAATTTTGACTCATTTTTGACCCCTTAAAAACTATTTTAATCGGCTAAAGACCCATAAAAGAACGGTCAATAAAAAATTCAATCATTTGAGGCCCCTAGCGCCGCTCTGTGACTTTTAGTTTCGGAAGTGATAGAGTTTGAAAATATGGAGACAAACAGACATATAGCCTTTTATATATTAGATTTATTTATTTTTTTAAAATTTTTATTCAACCCAAACAAAGCATATTGCCACTTGGGCATAAGAGGCTACAATTTTGGACCAAGTCTACCGGAGCACTTTGTAGGGAGTTGAGAATCAAGATGTTTGTTTGCATTACATTTACACTTTTGCAGATTAGTACAGTCTGGGAAGCAGGAAACAAGTAGGGAATTCCAAAATCTAATAGCTTAAGGGAATAAATTAGAGTACTTCTACTCTAATAATTCCACAATCTATGGATCTCTGCAGAGAAGTGGCGAGATTTTATTGCTTGTTGGATTGGTCGAGGTTATTTATGCCAAGGGGGCACCAGCTTGTCAGAGCATATATTCATTAAAGTGCCATTAAAGTAAAGTATTTTCCTTTATTCATGAGTACTTTTGATTGATTCATTCAGTTGTCATCAAGCAGGGTATTAGTCCGGTGCTGAGTTTGTCGAATGATGTAGCAATGTATGGCTTTTTAAATGTACACATACGGCATCAGCTATGTGTACATTAAAAAAAAAAGCTATGTATTTCTTTCTATGTATGCGTGTATATCTATGTATATAGCTATAAAAGTGAACGTGTCTGTGTATCTGTGTGTCTGTTTGTGTGTGTGTACATTTCCCTATGCAATAACTCTCAATTTTAAGTCTACAGACTCGAAATTTGATATACAGGGTACTGAGATTTGGGAAAATCTTTGTGATCCATTTTCGGCCAGAAATTTAGCTGTTAAGGGGTCAAAGTTCAACGATTTGACCTTTGAGAGCTCTACCAAACTCCTCCGACAATTTTAGGTCTAAACACTTGAAATTTTAGATATAGGTCCCTTGGACATGAATCTAACATAATAACTTGATTTGAGCCCAAAACAATAAATGTCATAATAGGGGTCAAAGTTTTAAAAATTGACTGCTTTTTTTTTTTTTTTGCTCAACATACACCTCCAAATACCCGGGCAACGCCGAGCTGAAATGCTAGTATGCTGATAATTTTGTTATTGTTTTTAATTAGTGATAGTAACAGCATGAGAATGTCGCTGTTGTAGTAAAATTCACTTACCTAAGTGATCAAAAGTTTTGCTTCTTTGCGTGCAAATACCTGCAGTAAGTCATCTCTTTTGACGGGCACAACAACCTCTTGAAATTCAATGGTTTTTACTTTTAGATATTTTTAACCTTGAACTATATATATATATATATATATATATATAAAAAGGCTTCCTTCAATCTTGACAGACTATGTATACCCACTGTAAGGGTGCCTGCGCATGAAATTTTTGTGGCAAGAGTTGCGCATACCCCAACCACACCTCTCTTGAGTCACACATTGTTGAATACCAATGGCAAGTGGAGGTTCAGGACGACTGGAAACAATGCCGAGATAAGCGGAAAGCACATACAGTGCCTAGAATTCCCAAATGGTCACCCATCGGGTACTAGCCAGGCTCAACGTTGCTTAATTTTGGTGATCTGAGGAGAACTGGTGTGTCAACATGATTATGCCGTACATAATAATAGAGCACTCTGCTGGAATCTTTTTCTCCCAAAACAATATAATTATATATATAAACTTAGTTATATTTTGAGGGGAAAAAGGGATTCAAGCAGTGTACAATTCCGAAAATAAGAGCACATTTTTTATATTTTTATTTACAGAAAGTTTAGATGAGATGAGTATTGGCTTGATATGGGTATCTAAAACGGTCCCTTATTATCAGGTTTGAAACCAACTGTACCGATGACTTATCTCATTTAAACTTTCTGTAAATAATATATATTAATTATTTGTTTATGTATGCTAAAACTTAAAAAAGACGCTTGTATATATGTATGCATATCTGTAAGTATAGAATAAAAAGGAAGATCTAAAATTCAAGAATCTATCTCAACATTTCGCCCAACTGTTAAAGGCTTTATATCAAGAGTGAAGTCAAAAAAGTTTTCAAAGATGAGAACTTCTACAGGGCAAAACCTTCATGAAAATTCAGATAACTCTGATATTTGTGAAATTTTAATAATAGGTATTAAACTCTCCAAATTTCAGTTGGGATATTTTGAAGAGTTTTTAGGGAACATAATGCGGACAATAACCTCCCGTTTGAAAATTCAAATATTTAAGATTTGCATTGAATTTGATCCATAGTCATTAGACAAAATTTCCTGAAATTCAGTTTCTTCTTAAGAAAGCTTAAGCTTGAGTTAAAAATTTTAGAGATTTACTAGAATTAAAATTGTGTCATGAATTTTTATCAAAACTGGATTTGGTTGTTTTTGTTTTATGGCATATCAACCCATTTCAGGTTATTTAATGCTGAATCCAGTGATTTTGAAGAAAAAATTGTTAATAGAATATATTTGATTTTTTTCAAGTAAGTTTCTATTTAACCCATAGTTGGGACCCTAAAGGTACTACCACTCTGGATTAGAGTGGACCTGAGAGCAATGGCAATTAAGGGGTGGCTCCACACTCTTCAAAGTCCGCAAGCTGGGGCGTCACCATCGGATATATTTTAAGGTCATATCCAGGACCATCCAAACTGGAATAAGGATTCTAAATGTAAGGTTTAATAGTATTATATCTTGATTTTAATTTTCATGAAGTGGTGTAAAACTCTTGTTTTGGAAATTCATTTTACCCATTCTGAGGCTGATATTATTCTAGCTATATATATATAAAATTCCTACACACACACATATATATATATATATATGTGTGTGTAGGAATTTTATACGTGCTAAGGATGCCATAACGGCAAGTTTACCTAGTGAGCAATCAGCAATAGAACCTTCAGAATGTAAGAGAATATACAATTATTTTCACAGTCAGACAACGTCGCAGCTCACAAGAACCATGACAGACAACAAGCCGGAAGCCCGAGACTCGAGTTTCGCTCTCATTTGGGCTCATCAGTTGGACACATCCAAACACGGGATTCGAAACCTGAACCTCTTGCATTGCGAGGCGAGCACTCTGCCAACTGAGCAAATCGCCACACACAAGAAAGTCTATTAACTAACACAGATCAAGCAAATCACAGCGAAATCGACAGTGGAATGTACCTACTTCATCTCAAACACGGGATGTGGTCATCACGATGTCTCACTAATATGTCATCTATATATATATATATATATATATATATAGATAGGCAGCATTTTTTTCTATGGCATATTTCATTAAATAAAATACTTTTTTACCACTTAATTCTATTTTCGATCCTTTCAAAAAAAAAAAACTTTATAAATTGTTCAAAACCAGTTAGATTAATTTATCCCTGACGATGAATCTTGAGGGATTGGAAAGTACTTGGACTTATGATAAGTATGGTGACTACATCAGCCAGTTCCCGCCAGAAGTGAAGACTGTTATTTGGAAGTTGGAAAGAATCGAAAATAGAATTAATAGACAAAAATCGTATATTTTATTTAATGAAATATGCTCTCTCTCTCTCTCTGTCTCTGTCTCTGTCTCTCTCTCTCTCTCTCTCTCTCTCTATATATATATATATATATATATATATATATATATATATATATATATATATATATATATATATATATATAATCAAGTGCATCGTAATAATTTCATAATCAAACAGGGATCTAATATAACACACAATGCAAATATTCTTTGAATTTGTTTCAGATTTATGTGATTATGCCCATTTCTTTTTTTTTTTATACTTATTTTTCAGAAAAAAATAAGTGCTGAAAATATTTAAAATTGACATAATAATTATATGACTGTTTCTGCACTACGAAACAGCTGTTGTCAAAGAAATGGACCTTTTGACACGGTGAAAGAAATAAATGATAAAATCAATAACACCTTGGAATTTGTAATATGGCTGTTTTTTTCATGTAATTTGTATATGCTCTGCAGTTAAGTATAACATATCGAGCTTCATAAATAAAAAGATTGGTATAAATAAAGCGTGAAATATAATTGAAAAGCATATTTTTCCCATAAACATATCTTTCTCTCTCTCTCTCTACATATAGATATATATGTGTTTGTGTGTGTGTTTATGTATTTAAGCAACATTCTTTCATTTAAGCAAACATTGTTAAAAATAACAGAATGCTGCTTAATTAATTTTTTTATATGTTCGATTTTTCTAATAATTATTTTTGTATTACAATGAAAATTAATGCATGCTTTATGTCTATCCTGGACGTTTTCAGTTCTTCATCGAATCACCTTCAAGTGACACAAACAACTAAAAAAAAAAAAAGAAAAACCGAAGAAAAGAGAATTTCAAAAGCCTACAAGAACGCCAAAAGAACAAAACTCGTTATTTCCATTAGCAATTTAAATTCTGTCACGTCAGAATTAGCATCAGATGATCGCCATTGTATTACGTTAAACATTTTAAAATGTTGTAACTGGTTTATTAAATAATATTATTAATTGTGGATTTCTATGTTTTATTAAAGACTAGCTTGGGTGCCCGGTGTTGCCCAGGAAAGCGAGAATTACATAACAGATGTAGAGGATGAAGATAGAGCAAGGTCTACATTAAAAAGGAGGGAAGAACAGATGCAAGAGTGGCATAGACCTTCCAGAATAACCAGAAGGAATGCAAGGTCAAATCAGTGCATCAAACCTCACAGATTTAGAGAGGTGTATCATGGTATGCAAACGAGATATCTAAATAAATAGAGCAGACCTCAGACATTGGGTACCGATGTAATCATGAGACTTGATACACGATTAATGCAGCACAACAAATAACTTTCCTTTTTTCTTTTTATCTTTCAGTGGCGACAAAATGTGGATAGCAATGGCCGCCGTTATTATTATAAGGAGGGCTCTGACGAGTCATGCTGGGATCTCCCTGTGGTAAAATAAAAATTAATTCTTTTTTTTTTTTTTTCTTTTAAATCTGTTCGTTTGTATTAGCTTGTTTTTCATTACAGTGAATTTTTTCATGGAAATCACTCCAGATAAGGCTATGAAGCCACTTGATATAAGAAGCTACTAAGAACAAAAAAAGATTATCGCAAAGTCAGCAGATATCTAATGACCTTAGTCTTAAAAAAAAAAAAACAAGCCTATAGGTAGATGGAAAATAATCAGTAGGTATAGGAATCTGGCATCAAAACAGTGAATTGATGGAGACCACTAGACTAACAAATGAAACGAGCTGGAATAAAGGAAGCAGGGAATACATCAGCTAATTCTGAAGAACACATATCATAATAGTACTTCTAGAAAATACTGAGACTAGCAACATCATATCTGTGGAAAAGAAGGTGCACAAAAGAAATGGTGGCACCAATAAGATAGCAGATATGTTTCTGCGTCTTATCAAGCAACCTTAAATGGAACACATATTCATCAGTTCAAATATGACAACAGTACTCCATATATGGTCTGATAGTAGACTCGTAGAGATAGACAATAGTCTAGTGAGAGTGTTTGGAGCAATAGAGAGAACTGACTTTACGAGAAACAGAAATAGAAAATAGCCTCAAGTGGGAGAGTGTTCGGAGCAACAGTAAGAACTGACTTTATGAGAATTAGAAAGATCAGTGGATGTATGTACTTCAAAAAAGATTTGATGAGAAAGAAAGACTAAGAAGTTTCAGAGTCGATTTCACCTCTCAAGCAAAGCCATCCATGAGAATAGTAAGAAAAGGGACACACCTACGATTGAAAGACACGAATTGAGTCTTAACAGGATTAAAAAGAGCAAGACATTTTGTACCCCAATGAAAAATAGTCATACTTTAGCTCTCCTTTCATTCTTGAGAGATAATGGGTACCTCCGTGTAAAGATGCCTACACAGGAAGTCTATGGTAAAACAAGAGTTGCATAATCCCCAACTGCATTAGTAGAATTGTTGAGATTAAAACACTTGTTGGAGATAGCCATTTTGTTTCATCTGGCGGGGTTTTTGTGAGATGAAGAAGGAAATATAGTCATCAAATTTCATTTAAAAAGACAAACATTGTCGTACATATAGAAGCCGTACCTCCTCTGTATTTTTTTTATTTTCTTCTTTTTTATCAATTTTTTCAGCAGATTACTATCAAATGGACATTAATCTACCAGATAATAACATTTAAAAAAAAAATTTTAAGTCAATATTTAAATATTTGTATGGGGTGCTCAGTTTCTAATGCAATGTTCTAGTAAATCGATCACCCTTTTTAGAACCACTCAACGGTTTCAGGCCACATTTCGCGAACTTAGTCTTTTTTAAGCAGTTTAGACTTTTTTGGAGATTATTTTAAAAAGTGGAATTAAAAAAAAAAGGCTAAATTCGCGAAATTCTGACTAAAAATGTCGAGTGGTTCCAAAAATGGGTGATTGATTTATTAGAATGTTGCATTAGAAACCGAGCACCCCCTTTAAATATTGACTTAGAAAAAAAAATGTTTTTTATAATCTAGTAGATTAGTGTTCATTTAATAATAATCTGTTGAAAAAAAATGAAAATAAAAAAAATACAGGGAGGGGGGGGGGCTGCTTCCATAAGTGCACTCAAATATTTTCTCAATTATTAAGTCAACTTTATTTAACAGTTTCATCAACATAAAATGGGAACCAGAAGGAGTTAGTCACATAAGAATATTAGATAGCAAGACAAGTTGGTTCAGATGGCATGTCTTAGAGAAAAAGAATTGAATTCAAGTTTTTAATCTAATAATTTAAGTTAATAATTAACAAGACTACGTATTTCTCATCTCACCAAGTTATGGCAAGAGGCAAGAGGGACAAGGTGGTATCTTATATTTCTGAATTTTTGAGATGAGGATTGGTTATTCATATTACCGTATATACTTGTGTATAAGTTGAATTTCTGAGCGACGATTTTAAGGTTATTTTTTGGGGGTCGACTTATGCATAGGTAATGTTTTTAGAAATGTTGTTAAAGAATGACTCGGCGCTCAATCATAACATAGAAAACACCATTTTTTTGTGCACTCGATGTAATCCTAGTAATTAATCACACTCCTTCTGAACTCCACTACTGCAGTATGTTTGCCAGCACATGCGCGGTTTTTCAGTTGGAGGCTTAATAATAATTGGAATAGCTTTCGCAATGTTCACTCTCTAGACGTGGCTATAGGCCTAAGTTCGGTATGACGTATTGAGAGATACAACCAAAACATGAAAATGACACTCTGAAGAATCCAAATAATACAAATGTGGCATCTGTTCACATTAGCATCTCGGCTGGAGCTGTACATATTACGTACAAAATCAAGTTGGGTGGAAATAAGCAAAGACAAGCATGCATAGAAATGTTCTAATCGTGTTGTATTATTACGTGAGTTTTGACATGCCCGTGTTAGCAAACCGAATCACTACACAAAACATTACATGTAAATACATGAGAAAAAATAGATCCTAACCATGTAACTGATACGGCATGTACAAGATTCACTTTAACAAATCATTAGGAAATTTAGAAAACAACTGCTAGGCATAAGGGGTCGTAATGTTGGCTATATTTATTTTAAATCCAAGATGCTGGAATCAATGACGATAAACGGGGAAATATTTGTGTTATTTAAGTATTTTTTTTCCTTCTTCTAGATTAGTTGCATAACCGAGGCTTGAAGGTCTAGTCTACCCTGCTATTTAATCTGTAATTGAGGGCAGAATATGTGGATTCATACTTTCCTCAAAAGTATTAGTGAAACTGATGCAGTAATGTTAAATATCGTGTAAGTATAAGTTGAGAATAACAATAAATATATATATATATATATATATATATATGTATATAGTTGAGAATAACAATAAATGGAGTTGAATTGGGGGTTGAATTAGTGTACTTAGATGTCAGTCTGATCTTTTGTGTGCTAGAAATAGATGTGATGTTACATGGATCAGCGAGAGAGAATGAGGAAGAGAAGCTGTTAGTTCACTTGTAGCACACACATGTGAACTTGAGATATGATTAAGCAGTAATTATTGACCTCCTTCCTGCTCCACTGGTCAATTATTTGGAATAAAACAAAGCAAATAAACCTCTTCTTGTCTTCAACCATTCTCTTGGTCCTTATTTTTGAGGTATGAACCAACTTATTTGTAGGCAGTGTTTCCACAGATGGACAAGATTATGGTAAGGGATGTATACCAAAGCAAACAACCAGCAAGGTATGTTATGAATAGGGCTATGACAACCGCATATTCTTTTCATTGTTTTGACTCTCTAGTGTGTATCCGTTGATATCTTATACACTGTTATATAGAGTGATGTGGTTCTCGGTTGATTAACTGTGTCTAACTGTGTCGGATATGTACTTGAGAGTTAAAACAATGAAAAGAATATGCTGTTGTCATAGCCCTAGTTATGAACGTTCATTGATTGTGACTTGTAAAACATAAGAAATCCCCTAAGAGGGGAAGTATATGTAACAGTAGAACCCCACAGAACTCAAATCCTGCACTACAAATTCCTAATCTATGTCTGTATCCTCTGCAATGCCCATTAAACTTTTAAAAACAAAAAAAAATATTAACTTGTATTTTGAAAATTTAACAATAAATAAAACTGTTAGAAGGCCATACATACAATGTAAATATTTATTTTCATTTTTGTCTTAAATTTTTCGGGAATCAATTCCTGCATCAAGTGTTTTATTTATATTACCATTTTTTTTTTAGTGAGTTGTCACAAAATGGTTACTAATATGAAACATCTCCCGTCTTTGATGAAGGAATATATTATAAAGAAATATATTTGTTACAGCTTATAATGGCTACATTTCAAAGCTGTTTCAAAGAACTTTTTCATTTTTAAAATCTAAAATGTTTGAATTGATTTTTTTTTTAAATTTTTGTTTGCTTTATGAGACTGAGACACAAATTCAAATAATACTGTCTGTCTATTTTGGTGTTTTTACTTTTTCTAGACTAATTGCTCAATTAAGGCTTGAGAGTCTAGTTTACCCTACTATTTAATTTATAGCTGAAGGGAGGATATATGAATTCATACTCCCCCTCCCAATGCCATGAATCAATCCATGGCAATTGCCTTTCCAAATGTTCACCAATCTGGTACTGACCCAGCTCATCGTTGCTTAACTTCAGTGATCTGGCAAGAAACATGTGTCAACGTGATTGTGCTGTATATATATCAGTTATTACAAAAATATTTTTACTTCAATTAGGTCTTAGAAATCAACTGAGGCTAATAAATTTGTGCAAAGTTACATCTATAAATAAATTTTCATTTTCTAAAACATTTTTGAGACATGTTTAAGCAGGATGCCCCCCCCCCAAGTAAATGTGGTATTATAGTGACTGAGATGATTCTAGCTAAGAGTAGCCGGGGCAAATTTTTTTACTTTATATAAAGGACTAGCGAGGGGTACCCGGCGTTGCCCGGGTGTTTTTCGGGGTATGTGAAAAAATCCGAAAATGTGAAAAAAAAACGAAGCCTTCATGACGCGCAGTTGGAAAATAGTAAAGTGTTTAAAAAAAAAAAAGTGCGCGTTTTTGAGTGACGTGACGGCGATAGATATTCAGCAGTTACGATTTTGTGCGGGACACTTTTGAATAAATCGGTTTGTTTGTTTTTAAAAACCCGCTCCCTGTTTATTAGGAGGAGCAAAATGAAAGCTACAGTCTGATATGAGGAAGTCGACATTGAACAAACGTTACTTAGCTCTCTTGAGACAACTGGCTTTCGGCCTGTGGTTAGAGTCGAGTTTCGCTTTTTTTTATACCGAAAACCGAATGTAACGCGTGCCGATGTGGGAAATGTGGAATAATTAACGTTTGAAAGTCAATAAAATTAAATAGACAGGCGAGCTCCGTGGATAACTCTGAGATATTACAATTTATAGATGATATAAAAAGTTTTAAGAAGTTGTGAAGCGAGCAAGCGCTTCTTTGAAAGAAGCCTTTTGTGGACATTGAGGAAAAGCGTACATACATACACACATACATTTTCGCTTTTATATATATAGATGACCAACAACTTTCATTTTCCCACTTTTTTGATGGCTTTGCACCTTATATATATATATATATATATATATATATATATATATATATATATATATATATATATATATATATTGTGATACATTTATTAAAATTTATAATTTATTATTTTATTGATTTTTAGCCGAGAGGAGATATATTTTCAGTATATTTTATTTACTGTATCACTTTTTTGCGCCAAAAAGATCAATTCTCATCTGCTCGTTCACATTTTGTAAACAAAACAGAAAAAAAGGGGAGGAGGAGGCCTGCGAGCAGGAGGAGAAGGAAGAGACAGGGGTACTGTGAACGAAAGGTGGAAGAGGAAGAAAGCTTATAGACGAGAAAAAGAGGAGAGAGAAAAGATAGAGAGAAATAAACCATATATAGAGAGAGATAAACTGTATAGAGAAAGAGAGAGATAGACCGTAAAGAGAGAAGGGACTGAAAAAAGTTGTCAACAGTCAGTGGAGCTTCGTGCTTCAAAGTGACAAGACGTAAGTCAGCGAAGGTCGGGGTGGTGAAGCCAGCGAAAGGCGACAGCAGTGTGGTAGCAGCGTCGCGGAGGTAAATATCAATGACACAAGCCGATGTTGGCGGCGACGGTAAAAATCTGTTTTGATCGGCGTTAGAATATTGACTGAAGAAAAAAATGAACCCAGCGAAGGAAGGATCAAAGGAGCAGCGAAATATTTACTATAAATCAAGGGCTTCGATGAGCTTCAGAAACAAATACTTGGAGCAATTAACACACGCGCGTAATGAAATCTAAACAATCCGAAGGACAGAAGTACGAAAACTAACCTGCACGCACATAATCAAATGTAAACAATTTGCAGAAAAGAAATATATATATATATATATATATATATATATATATATATATATATATATATATATATATAAAAAGAGACAAAAGAAAGGTCACATTTCAAAGGACATTCAGTGAGTTTTTCAACCAAAACTTTCATTTCTCCAACATCTCTCTCTTACCCTAGAACCTGTATCTAATTGAGCAGACGATTTCTTGTTTTATGTGAACATTGACTGTTGATATATTTTCTCTCGGTAGAATTTGAATCACTAAATAATTTCAATTAGTTAGGTATATTTAATTTTCTTTTCTTTTCTTGAATTTTATTTTATTTTTATATAAATAAAAGTTTGTTAATTTTTCGACGATACTTGTCCTCTTTATTTCTTATGTGATTTCGTTGTCCAGTACATTTCATTTTATTATTGTCTTCGAGACGGTTATCCCATTCCCATAACAACACATTATCAAGGAACCTGGGAAACTTTATTTTTTTTAAATATTTTGTTACGTCACCCATCTCTACCGTCCCCAGTAGGACTGGGATATGTCGTAACAATATATATATATATATATATATATATATATATATTACATTGTAGTAAATAAATAATTCAAAGTAAAGTATATGTTCTGTCCTTGGTCAGTGAAGGAGAGATCTTTCTAGATTGAGGCAGTTTTTGTCTTAATCCAAAGTGCCCCTATTTGGTGAGTTGGATCTAATAAGAATTATCTCCCCTTACACTTTTTAAGTCATTTTTTAAAATCGTCTCCATTGAAATAATTTTTTTTTTTTACCAAAATACTTATTTCCTGGAAAGAAACTAAAGTGAATTACACTTTTTTTTGTGCAAATAACACATATATTTGAAATATAGAGTATAGACACAGCACTCTCCCTCGACACTAGCGCCCAAGTACATGTATTTGGTAACTTTAATGTTCACCACAAAAACTGGCTTGGATTCTCTACTCACACAGATGCAGCGGGCAGCACAACACATAGTTTTGCTATATCTCACTCCCTATCACAAATGGTTACGTTTCCAACCCGTTTCCCTGACCAGCAAGAACAACAAGCATCACTTCTAGATCTGTTTCTGACTACACTTCCCGAGGATTGTAACAACAAATGCTGACAGCCCACTCGGGAACGCTGACCATGCAGTGATAATGGTAGAAATCGCCTTAAATTCTAGACCCAAAACTGAAGAGCCAGTGCTCAAAACAACGAGATATTATAAAAAGGCTGACTGGGAAGCCATCAGAGATCTTATCAGAGATGCCCCATGGGGAAATATTTTTTCTCTTCCTGCTGAACAGTGCGCAAATGAGACCACTGAATGGTTCAAAACAGCAATGGAAGCACATGTTCCCATGCGGAAATTTTATAGCAAGCCCCACTCTCCCCAATGGTTTACTTCGACTTGCTCAACTGCCATTGCTCAAAGGCAGCATGCATACCGCAGATTTAACCGACATAAGTCCAGTTCAAACAAACAGATGTACATAGAAGCTAGAAATAACGTTAAGAAAGAAATAGCGACAGCGAAGAGAGAATTTACTGAAACCACTAAAAAACGCATCGAAGCACAAAAATTAGGAAATCGTGACTTCTGGAAAAACTACAAGAGTGTAGTAAATAATGGGCAATGAATAATTCCCCCACTAACCAACAATCACGAGGTTGTTTGCTCAGCAACCGACAAAGCTAATATGCTTGCCAGCCGGTTTGCCTCGAACTCTACACTGGACCCTTCCAACAACCCCCTGCCTGACTTTCCTTTGCGGACAGACGCCACGCTAGACAATCTAAAAATCACCCCTGCTCAGGTACATGCTATCATAAAAAATCTTGACACTTCAAAAGCATGTGGACCTGATCTCATCCCAGCTGTGCTATTAAAAAAGTGCTCAGCCGAAGTAGCTCCAGTTCTCTCCAAACTCTACAACAAATGCCTTAATGAATCATGCTTTCCGGGCTGTTGGAAAACCACTTCTGTGGTACCAATATTCAAGAATTCTGGCGAAAGAACTGACCCATCAAATTATGGCCCCATTAGCCTCCTCCCACTTTTTGCCAAAATATTTGAGACCATAATTAACCATGCTCTAGATGCTAAACTCCTGACTGACAAACAATATGGATTTAGACAAGCCCGTTCCACAGCTGACATCCTCACTGTAATCTCTGAACGTATATACCATTTACTGGACAAAGCGGGGGAGGGCAGAGTGGTAGCTCTAAATATATCTAAGGCTTTTGACAGAGTATGGCACAAGGGTCTCCTCAGGAAAATTAAATCATACGGTATCACTGGTAGAATACTTAGCATAATTAAATCCTTCTTAGATAAGAGAAAAATCCAGGTGGTCCTCGACGGTCAAACATCTAAACAGTGTGATATAAATGCGGGAGTGCCTCAGGGGTCTATTCTTGGACCTCTATTGTTCCTGATATTTATTAATGACCTCCCCGACAAAACTGCCTCTGAGATGGGTATATATGCTGATGACACTACACTCTATAACAGACATGACAGGAAAACAAATGAACACATATCTAAAGAAATGGCAAAAACACTAGAGGATGACCTCCAATCTGTAGTGGAATGGGGACATAAATGGTTGGTCACATTCAATGCTGCCAAGCCTAAACTGGTTTCCTTCAATAACTACAAGAAACCTTCTCTGCCACCAATAGCAATGGCCAGTGACTGCCTGCCTGAGAGTACATCTTTCAAACTGCTTGGCCTAACGTTCACAGGAAACATGAGCTGGAACAATTATATTGAAAACATTCTACCGTGCTAGAAAACTACTGACACCTGAAAATATCCTGTATCTCTATAAGGCCACCATTCGCCCATGTATGGAGTATTGTTGTCACATCTGGGCTGGTGCGTCTACTATTAGTCTCTCGCTCCTAGACAAGGTTAAAAAAAGAGTCGCCAATCTGATAGGCCCTGAACTGGCATCTAAGCTTCAGCCTCTGTCCCATCGACGAAACGTTGTATCCCTCTGCTTGTTCTACAAGTATTTTAATGGTGAATGCTCTGACGAACTGCAGACACTTGTGCCCCCACGATGCAGACACCCTTGACAAACCCGACAGGCAGCTAAATCCCACCCCCACACAGTAGAAATCCCTAGATGTAAAAGATCTTTCTACTCCAGTAGTTTCTTTCCCAGAACCGCTAGACTCTGGAATTCCATTCCAGGATCCTGCTTCCCTAACTGTACTGACATGCAGAAGTTCAAGTGCAACGTGAACCGACATCTTGCTGCCCAAATCCCTACATAGTGCCCCAGTAGTTGCTGACCCTGATAGTAGCCCCCTGCACCAAAGTGGCAATGTGCCTTGTTTGGGGTGAAAATGTAATAAAAAAAAAAAATTAAAAAAAAAATGTTGGATTCAAAAAATACTTGAGTGGTACGCTTTAGTTATTTGCAAACGAAAGAGCAAGAAATTGAAATCATATTTAATTTTAAAAAGGAAAATGTGTAAATTCTAAACAAAATTCTAACAACGTGAAAAAGATTAAAGGAAAATTTCTTTCATACAAGCTTAATTATTATTTCTTTTCATAAAGTTGTTGTCAACTTATTTCACAGTAAGCAAAAAAAACTATGAACCTTATGAATTTTATCCACACACACCTACACACATATATATATCCATATATGGCACAATCACATTGACACACGGTTCTTGCCAGATCACCTAAGTTAAACAACGATGAGCTGGGCCAGTACCAGATGGGTGACCATTAGGAAGGCTAGGTGCTATATGTACTGCACCAAATCAGAAATTTCCAGGTTGATATCTGTAGGCGCATTTAATTCACTTGGAGAAATGCACCTCCTAATAATAAACTCGCCTAGCGGGTAGGCAACAAGACAGCACTCCACGTAATAGTATACCGGCAACCTGCTTCAAGATGCCTTCCTGAACCTGCATGTCATGCACATGTTTGCCACAGCGAATGGTGATATCTGCAGTGTGTGCGACATGAAGTTGTGCCTTGTGGATCACCTAAAATACTTTATAGCTGGGGCTGGCTCAATCCTAATGAGCAAAATGTATACACGTATCCGTGTTTTGCCAATGATAACGATATATATACTTTCTAAATACAATGACCTAAAACGGTTCTGTTTTCCTTATTATTGATCTGGTAATATAGTAAAATTTTTATTCAACTTTGAATTCTTATATATAGACTAACCTGGGTGCCTGGCATTGCCCGGGTGTTTGGAGGTGTAAGTTGAGCAAAAAATAAAAAAGGTAGTAGGCAGGCAGGCTCGAACCCATATCATGAAGGAGAAAAAGAATGTAAAAAGAACGTGATGTCTTTGCTGCTGCACCCATTGCAAAACCGGAAATGGCGAAGGTTTAAATTAAGGCTAGTCAATCGAAAAGAGGGGATGATTTTCGAAAATATCAGCGAAAAAAGCAACCCCTCCCTATAAAAAAGTGCCTACTTGGGGGGGTGAAGGAATGAATGTTTTTAGCCAATATTTTTATATTTGTTGTCCGAAGGGTCGAGCTTCAAAGCAATACTAATCTCGTGAAAATTTGTTGCCTCTGTCGAAAGTTTTAGGCATACATACATACATGCAGGTGAGATTTATACTATAGATATATATTTTACTACCTAGCTCTCCTCACATATTGAACACTGTTGTTGACGTCTGTTTGTTGTTGAGCATCATTCTTGTTGATAATTTTTGTTGGCATTCATTTCCCTGGTATCTTTCTATTAGAAATTCTTTCTCAAAGGATATTGGATACTTATGGAAGGTACCTTGTAAAGGTTACCAACATTCCTAATTGAAAGTGTTTCTGTGGAACGAACTGGATTCAAACTTGGCATACCCAGGTTGTCAGCCTGCATCGTTAACTACTGAGCTATCATCACCTCCCTGTTTTGGTGTTCAGTGTCAGTATACAGTGAATATTCTTTTGACCTTTGTATGCTGACCTTCAAATTTGCAACGAAGAAATTCTACTTTAATTGGTGACATGTTTTAAATTCTGAAGTGCGGTGAAACCATTAGTCGAATGTTTGGATGTTTGTTTTTGCTTTTGTTCACTCCAAAGTATATTGCCATCGGGGCAGGAGTCAGCTTTATAGAGAAGCAACCTGGGTGGGAAGCTGGAAATCTGACCCCTATCACAGTAGCCCCTTATGTCTCAGTGACAGTATGCCTTGTCTGGGTTGAGCAAAATTATAAAAATAAAAATTTATTCCCAGCTATTGGTTTTTCTGTTGGTTTCGTCATCATTAAAATTTACTATTTTCACCCAAATTATTTTCAAACTTCCCCGCAGCTATGGATGAAATAGCAGACCATATTCAGTTAATTATTCTTGGGAAATGTATTATATAACCCATAATATACGTCCCTCCACCTCCTAGCGTCCAAAAAAGATTGGAACGTTGCAATGGTTAAATCTAAAAATTGCATAATAAAAATAGCTTTCTTTTTCTTGTAAGTTGCATCTTTGCATTGCTCTGTCAATCAGTTTATCATCTTTAAGTTTGAAATAGAATTTTTGTTGATCAGTTATGCTTAAGTTTGAAAGAAGATTTTCGTTGATCTGTCATCCTTAAGTTTACAATAACATTTTTGTTCAATCTCCTTTCTGTAGAGAAATGACCATAGTTAAGAAACAATGAATTAAATCTGGATGTGGCATCTTTCAATTTAAAAAATGATGACTCATTTCCTGGATTGTATTAATTCATGATAAACTTAAAAATCGTGTTTACTTTTTGATGATATTCAATGTCAAGCTGGCCTAATAGTTATCATACTTGACTCACTATCTTTAGGTTTTGGTTTCGATCTCAGCATGAGTATTTTTTTTTTTACTTACAAGAAGTGAACTGTTTAGAAAAAAACAAAATACTCGCATGCACATGTCTCAGTTTCTTTCTGTTTTTTTTGTTTTTTTACTTCATTTTTTTTTTAAGGAATTCAATGTTACGTTTATTACCTACAGTATTTCTGTTTATAATAAATAAGAAGTCTGCATTAATATATATTTATGCGCATTTTACGACCGGGCAATGCTTGGCAGCCTAGTAGTTATACAATAAAACTAAAACCTTCTCCATCACTGAGTGTCATTGTTAATAACACCTGGGAGTTCATTGTTCAAATTCCTCAGCTTAACATTCACAGGCAACATAAATGAGAATAAATGCATTGAATACATTGCAAAGAAAGTGGGCTCCCTCTACCATGCTAGAAAATTACTCACACTAGCGAGTATATCTATACAAATACATCATTCACCCATGCATAGAATATTGTTGCCATATCCGGGCTGGTGCATCTACCACTAGCCTCTCTCTTTTAAACAGGGTCCAAAAAAAGTTTCAAATCTAAAAGGTCTTGCACTATCATCCAAGCTCTAACACTTGTGGCATCACCGCAATGTTGCATCTCTGTGTCTTTTTTACAAGTATTTTAGTGGAATGTTCTCTGATGAACTCATAACACTTGTGTCTCCTCGATGTACATTCTCCTGACTAATCCAACAAACAGCAAAATCCCACCCCTTTACCACTGAGGATCCTAGATACGGGAAACTTTTCTACTCTAATAGTTCCTTCTCACAAACTGCTAGACTTTGGAATTACCTCCCTATTTCTTGCTTCCCTAACATGCAGAAGTTTGAATGTAACATGAATCAACCTCGCAACTCAACTCCCCACATAGACCCCTGTAGACAAGATCCCAATTAGCGGTCCCTCACATCCAAGTTGCAATGTTTCGTTTGGGGGTGAATAAGAGTAAAAAGTAAAAATAATAAAATCACAGTTAATTATTGAAAGAAGATTTTTAAATAATTAAATGCAATTAGATGTCCAACTTTTTAACAATATCATTTAAGCAAAATCAATATTATTTAAACATTATTTAATCTAGAAAAAAGATGGCAGATCAGAACACTTAAAGAGGCAGCACATATGATAGAAAATAATAACATCATTAGTCATCCCAACGTAGAACTAAACTGCATTTAGACACTCTTAATCACAAAATCATTGAAAACGAAAACATGACATATGCCCAGCCCAAGGGAGGTAACTTCACAAAAACGTCCTTACATTGTGTTTTAAAAAAAAAAAAAAAAAAAAAAATATGCATGGGTATCGATCCTCTGTTTCGTAAAATATTTTTTCACTAATATTAACAATTAGTACAGATATCCCGAAAAATTGAGTCATAGGAAAGCCTTTAAAAAATATCTTAGTAAGCCCTGAACATTGAACCTTTTTTATGATCTACGGACCCAACCTCAAACCCACGGTTCGAATTCTTGTAATGCAGAGCCAACCCTCTGTTTCTTAGTAGAGAAAAAGAAGCATGTTGAAGAAGGCCTTAAGTTACAGCAACCGAAACGTTGTGCTAATAACACTCAAGATGAGAATAATAGTCCGATTAATGAACAGAACACAAGCATTCACATCTTATCTCAAAAATTCAGAATTACATCATTTAATCTAGTTTGTGATTTGAAAATAATAGCAGATGTTAATAAATTTTTTACGAATTTTTAATATTGCTTTATTTTCTTGATCAGATTTTATTTCACGTTTATTTAGCATAAATTTGAATACAAGTCTCATCCTTGTGAAGCTGGCAAACAAAATCAATTCAAACTTCTGATTTTTCTGTTTTTAAATGTTTAATGGATTTTTACAAATGTTTAATGGATTAAAAAATTTAATGATATAAAAACAAGTTTAATTGATTTAAAAACACATTTAATGAATTTTTAAAAAGTTTTATTGATTTAAAAATAAGTTTAATTAATTTAAAAACAAGTTTAATAGATTTTTTAAAAAGTTTTAATGGATTAAAAAATTAATGTATTTAAAAACATGTTCAATGAATTGTAAAAAAAATCATGTGTTTAAAAACATGAAAGTAAGCCTAATATATATATATATATATATATATATATATATATATATAATCTTGGAAGTTTCTTTAAAACAAAAAATTACAAAAAATTCGTTTGAACATTATTTTGTCAGTAATTGTCTGTATTTTTGAGATGAGGTGTTTTCATTGATTGAGATTGTCGGACTGACTTCCTCATCTTGTTTGTTAACGTCACAATGTTTCGGCCGTTTTGCCCTCCGGCCTTCATCAGGTGTTTTGTATCGAACTGGGGAACCGTTTGTTAGGAGTCTCGAACCCAACCCTTTATTATTATTATGGGGGGTACCGTGCCCAAGTAACATATGACCGAGTGGTCCTAAATGTTGTATCAAAGTTTACAGTTACCCAAAGGTGCTGAGTTCAATCCTGAACGAAGGCAGTGAAAAAGTAACATTCAAAACAGAGAATCAGCAACTATGTCCCAGAGCCTAGCTGGAGTCCAAACACGGTATCCCCATAATAATAATAAAGGGTTGGGTTCGAGACTCCTAACAAACGGTTCCCCAGTTCGATACAAAACACCTGATGAAGGCCGGAGGGTAAAATGGCCGAAACGTTGTGACGTTAACAAACAAGATGAGGAAGTCAGTCCGACAATCTCAATCAATTATTTTTTCAGAAAGGCAATTAATCTTCTGTATTATTAAATAGTTTTACTTACATGAACAAACAATAGTACCAATGTTCTTCTTTAAGGGGTCAACAGTTGTTTACCATGAAACACTCTTTGGGGATTAAGAAAAAAACCAGTGTGTGTGTATATATATATATATATATATATATATATATATATATATATATATATATATATATATACATATATATATATATATATATATGTATGTATATATATATATATATATATATATATATATATATATATATATATATATTATTTCACCCAATAAGGATCAATGTACGAGACACCTTCAATAAGTTCCCAGACTTTTTTGTATGAGCATTTTTATTGATAGTACACGCATTAAACTCTAGCCTCCTTTGAAGTAATCTGCTCCGGCTGCAATGCACTTGTTCCAACAACTTCTGGAAGGCCCCATGGAAGTCATCTTGTGTGAGCGTGTCAATAACCCTCAACACAGCCGCCTTCATCTACTCATTTGTCTCATAATGACAGCCTCTAATGTTTTCCTTAATCTTAGGGAATAACCAAAAGTCACAGAGAGCAAGGTCTGGACTATAGGGAGGGTGAGGAACTGTCTTGATGAAATAGTCTATCACAGGTGTTGTGGACTGGTGCATTTGTGCTAATCTTCTGCATCGTCAGAATCTTGTGAATAATCATGAGTACACTAACATCAAACTATAGACAGACGACAGTCCTTATGCATGAAATTCTTTATTTGGCCAATCAACTTTGGTGTTCTGATTTCCTTGCTCCTCTCACACCTCTCATCATCCCTCACAGACCCCCTGCCTTCTTTGAATCTTTTATGCCACTCAAAACTGATGCTCGATTCATGCAAGATTGTCCAAAAGCAGTCTGAAGAATTGCATACGTTCTTTTTTTTTCCAAGTTTAAAGCAAAATTTTATTGCATATCGTTCTTCTAAAGTGTCCTCGTATCTAGATTGCAATTTTGAAATTCACCAGCTGTGACAATCAGGCTTTAGTAGTTGTTTATTTGAACCTAAAATCATAAAAATTGGTCGGTCCAGCTCATAAGCAATAACCTACTGAATTTTCAAGAGGCTAGGACAATTTTGAATGCCTGTACAAAAAATCTGGAAACTTATTGAAGGCACATAGTGTGTGTGTGTGTATATATATATATATATATATATATATATATATATATATATATATATATATATATATATATATTCTTGAAACAGAGTTTTACGTTAAACAACTGATGATCCCTAAAATAGCATTTAAGACTATTGTGAATTCGTGAAAGCAAATTGATTCAGCGATTGCAGGAAATTAATTGACTTACTGGCAAAAAGCTTTCCAACAAAGGAGAAAAATTTATTTTTTTAGATATAGTTTTAAATGTTTAAAAAAACACTTCTAAAACATACATATATATATATATATATATATATATATATATATATATATATATATATATATACACACACACACATACATAATGGATTTTGTGTTCCGTTAATGGATTTCATAAAATGTTTAATGGATTATCTTTTAATTTCTAATCGATTTTAAAAATATTTAATTGATTTTTAACAATGTCTCATGGTGGAAGTCACATGGTTTAATGAGTTTGGTGTCTTGGGTTCAAGTTCTATCAGGGTTCTACTTGTATCAAATCAATTTTATTAGAAATAATAGCAAATTGCAACAATTCATATAAAAAGACAATATATTTATATCAATATACACTTTGAATGTTTGTCCAAGTTCGCTTGAAACTTGGATATGGTAGCCATTGTCACAACTTACTTGGATAGGCTGTGTCCCATGAAGCAGAAACACAGAGAATGCTGTAATCTCTGTAATCTATGGATAAAATAATAGGCTAAACTAGACTCTCAAGTTTTTTGGACAACTATTTTTGTAAAGAGCAGCTCCAAAGTAACACCAGTCTTTCTCTGCTCATCCCATGATTGTATACAGTCATCCTTGACTTCTCCTTGCTTCAGAAAAGATGTGGTTGGGAATTGCAGACACCCTTACAAGGAGTATCCAGTGTCTCTCAAGGCTGAAAGATGACTTTTCGTTTATTTGATTTAATGAATTTTTTAATGCTTACTTTTATTTTGAATACTTAATGGGTATTTAAAATTTAATGTCTTTCAAATTATTTTTTTTAATGTTTAATGTTTTTTTTTTATACTTAAAAGATTTTTAATATATAATGTCTTTCAAGCTTTTAATTCTTTTTAATGTTTAATGGATTTTTGTTGTTTAAATGGATTTTTCTTTTTTACTGGATTTCCTAAAAACAAAACGGATCAGTTAGACTTATTAAGAATTAAGCAAATATTGAAAAGAATTCATTTGAGTTAACACCGTTTTTTTTTTTTTTGGGGGGGGGGGGTTACTTCTGGTTGAACAATTAAAAACACACACACGTTGCAGTTTTTTGTTTTATAAATTTTTAAAGTTTACAAAAATAATTACGTTTCTGAATTTTTAGGATGAGGATTGATAATTCAGATTATTTGAATTTTTTTAACTACCCTTCCCATCTTGTGTGCTATTTTCACAACGTTTCTGTTGATGTAACCTCTGACCTATTTTAGATGTGTTTTGCTGAAACTCAGGAATCTGCGTGGAATTTTGAACAGAACGGTTTATTTAATCCACAGGATAGCATGTTCTCGTTCCTTCAGAAGTAGAAGTCCTAAATAATCCATGATTGTATTTTGAATATTTATTATTTTATATTTATCCTGCACTGTGAATTGAAACTTCAAGCTCCAGAAGAGTGTAACTCACAACTGAATTTTACCAAGTACTTGGTAAAAATCAGTTGTTACAGTTTCTATAGAAAGATTCCCAAGTTTGTCAAGATACACCTGAAGAAGAGTAGAGGTTATATCGACTGAAACGTTGCGAAAATAACACTCAAAATGAGAGCAGTAGTTCAAATAATCCAAACAATATATATAAAAAAAAGATTTTTTGATGTTGCATATTCGTTTGTCTTTCGTTTTATAAATAAAACCTCTTTTAATTAAAAAATATGCAAAGTGTAGTATCTGTTCTGATATTACAGTTCATATTTTCTCTCCTCGGTCACTGGAGAGGAAAGTCTTTTAGATTGAGGAAAATTTTATTTACAAAGTGAAAATCAAAATAAAATGTAACTTTCTTAATTATTATTTTTATTTTCTTTAGAAGTCTCCAAACTTTACAAAACAAAAAAGTTAACCCAAATGTTTTCTTTTTTTGGTATTTGCTTATTTTGGGGTGCCTGAGATCCAAATGATTCAACAAAACTTACAGGGGATTTATATTGTCGCTCAAAACTGAAAGAAGGCTTTCATTGATTTTTAATTGATTTCTAAAGATTTTTTCTTTTAATAGTTAATGGATATTTTAAATGTTTAAAAATGTTTGATTTTTTTTTAATGTTTGATGGATGTTTTAATGTAAAATAGATTTTTTATTTTTTTACTGTGTTTTAAAAAAAATGTTGCTTCAATGTAGATTCATCATGCAAATATCCTTACAGGAAGTATTCATTGTTTAATGAATGGACTTTTGTCATGTTTAATGGATTTTCATCATATTTAATGGATTTTTTGCCATGTTTAATTGATTTTTGTCTTTTAATAGATTCTCTTTAAAATATTTTTTACTGGATTAAAAAAATGTTTATAGTGAATTTTTTGTTTGTTTTTTTGTTTATTTGTTTGCTTGTTTTTTTTTCTAATATATTTTTTTGTTGCTAGTCTGCTTATCTGTAACCATCTCATAATTATTTTGGCTTTATTTTTAATTAACTTTCGTGTCCTTTCTGTTGCTTTGTGCAGTTCAGAACCCTGTGTTCGTTTTGTGGGGGATTAACTTTCTTTTCCTTTCTTTTTTTTCTGTTCTTTACATCTGATTCCGAAATTCAATAATATTTATAATTTGTTTTAAGAAAGAAAACACTAAAAAAATTTTTTTTATATTTTTCCTTACATTTTTGAATTTTTGACATAAAATATCCTATAATTGTATTGTATTCAAACTACTGTCCTCATCTTGAATGTTATTCTCACATTTAAACCGATGTACTTTCTGACCTTCGTTATGTGTATCTTGTCAAACTCGGGAATCTGTTGAGCAATGGATATAAGTATTAAATGATAATCAGTTCTAAGTGATAATCTTCTGGGGGTTGGATGTTCAAGCTTCAGTAAAAGTGATACTATAAACATAATTATAAATCACTTAAGAATCGGTACTACCAGATCTGGCTGTGTGAAAATATTGGCTTTCTCATTTGATCCATCAAACATTGATGTTGTTATTGATTTTTTTCTTGTTTCTTTGCAAAACTCAATCATGTTCTGCAAAGTCAAGAACAAAACCATTTTTCTTCTACAAAACAATCAAACCAAACACCATGAGTTTAAAAAAGGTTGATATTACATAAAACAAAACAACCAAACCAAACTCCATAGATAAATATTTGAAAATATAAAATACTTGAAGCATAAAAACATTTTCCAAAACTACTGGATTTAAATTAAATTGCTCAAAAAGGGTTGATATGCCATAAAACAAAACAACCAAACCATTACTTAAGATGGCTGAGAGAACAAGAGCAGTCTACACCCGTGTATTAAATGAACGGTTTCTTTTGAAATTGTGTGCATATTCTCAAGTCTGACATAAACATTCCAGAGTTTGATAAGTCGCAGTCAAAGAATGTTGGTTGTTGAATCGACTGAAAAGTTGTGATAACAGCATCCAAAATGATGAGACCAGCATCCAAATGATGCAAATTTTTCCGCCATCAAAGATTTTCAGCATTGGTCAGAAAGCTTTTGGAATTCATATTCGAAATGCGCAAGTGCTTATTAATTGTATACATATGAAAAAAAACAACAACAAAAAAAGGTCATGACATTAAAGATTAAAGTTCACTTAGAAAATTGAATGAAGGAGTCAATTTAAAAAAAAATTTAATTAATGAAAAATGTAATAAATGAAAATATTAAAAATAATTTAATTAATGAAAATATTTTTAAAAAATTTAATTAATGAAAATATTTATAAAAAAATAATTAATGAAAATATTTTTTTTAAATTTAATTAATGAAAATATTTTTTTAAAATTTAATTAATGAAAATATTTTAAAAAATTTAATTAATGAAAATATTAAAAGACAATTTAATTAATGAAAATATTAAAAATTTAATTAGTGAAAATATTAAAAATATTTAATTAATGAAAATATTTAAAAAATTTAATTAATGAAAATATTTTAAAAAATTTAATTAATGAAAATATTAAAAAAAAATTTAATTAATGAAAATATTAAATCATTGAGAGTAGAAAGTGGCTTTTGGTTTTACCTTTAGCAGCCATGTAATGCTTGCTCCCCTTATTTTGTCCTTTAGTCCTCACATTCCAGGAACGATGTTTCTGACAAAGATGGAAGAATTGCTGTTTTCTGAGTCAGAATCTATTCCATCTAACAGTTATCATTCGCAAGATTTGGACGTTGAAGAACTATTTTTTTAAAGCTTCTTACATTATGTGGCTTTATGCCTTGTCTGGAGTGATTTCCATTGTAAAAAAATCTCCATTCCTTTGCCTCCTCACAAGAACAGAGTTAGCTATAAGGTTGGTTTTTAATGTTGGAAAAATCCAGCTGCACAAAAACGGGGCACTCTGAATTTAGACACAGATTAAAATTACTTCTGTCTAGAAGGGTTTCTTCTTCACACACAGATTCTGTTTTGGTTTGACTTAGTGTCTCGGTGATACATTAAATGAGGCATCTCAAAGCCTCCCTCACACAGACGTTGAATACAGACGTCTTTGTGAATCCAGTACCCTATCACAGAGAAGTGAAAACAGGAGATGCCAGAGCACCTTTAAGAAGTTCACAGGCAGGGGAATTATGGCTAGTTTGTAAAGGATGAGAGGAAAATAGAAGCGGTACACATCTCGCCTCTTCCCTTTAAGGCAAGTTTCTTTTGAAGAAAGAAGCACCCGTCTAGCAGAAAACACTATCACTAACTTCCCCCACTCTTTATCTGTACCTAAACCTAAACGTAGATTCCATGAGCAAAGCTTCTTTCTTAGAACTGCACGCCTGTGGAATTGTCTTCCGTTTTCCTGCTTTCCAGCTGACTACAATATGGTTGTCTTCAAGTCTAACGTTAACAAATTTTTGATAAGCCGTTCCATATAAGTTAATAAATTTATCAAATTTCCATTACTAACGATTACTATATTGTCCAATTTCTACTGTACCCTCTTTAACCCTTATCCTCGAGTGGCCTCTTGGCCTTAAATGGTGATGCCTATGGAAAAAAAAAATAGATGTTAACCAGCATTGTGGTCTTTGACTGTGCATTTCAGTAATTCCTCTTGAACAGCTGAGGATTCAAACTGGGCTGTTAGCAGAAAGGAGCTAGAAACATATTGTTACTGCATCCAGAACCAAACTACAGGAAGATCGATTTGATTTTAGCCTCTGTGACCATTTCATAATGTTTGAGCACCTCTGTCATCGTTTCGATGTCACGACACAAAGACAGTAGTGAATGCAGAAACTATGACTCAACGCCAGGCAAAACAATTCTGCATAGGGTTGAACTTGATACTTCGCAATTTAACTTGCAATGTAATGACTCAAATTCAAGCATGTAGAGCAGGGGTTGTAACAAACAACCTAGATGTTGATAGTCGCTGCGGCCAGTCATTCAAATGCGCTTTTCAGTCTATATAATTTTTAAATCTACTTTTGTTACTGGTCTATTATATATACACACTGATAGTGAGTAAAACACAACACAGCTGATCTATAAAATAATATTTTGTTTTTATTTCACACCAACAATCAGTGTTGAATTTACAGTTATGATGGATGTTTAGACATCCGTTTTGAACATAGCTTCTGGATTCAAGGATGGGTAATGTTGGCTATGTTTAGTTTAACTTCATTTTATGCAAATGGGGCCAAACAGAAGGTGGAGTTCTTCATGAAAATTCAGAAGCATTCGATTTTTGTAAAACTTTACTAATAGGTATTAGACATTAATTAATAAATATTCTCAAACTTCAGTATCTTTGGATTATTTTAAAGAGTTTGAGAGGACATAATGCAGGTACATCCCCATTAAATTAAAGCAGTTCAGATTTGCATTGAATTTGACCCATTGTTATTCGACATCAATTAAGTAAGATTCCCTGAATTTCAATTTCTTCTTCAGACTGCTGAAGCCTTAAATTTGAGACATTTCCCGTAAACAATATAATATTATGGATTTTTATCAAAATTGGAGTAAGGATTCTAAACACAAAATTTAGTAGCATTATATTTTTATTTTAACCTTTGTAAGAACATAAAAACTAAATCAAAACTCAAATTCGTATCTGGGAATTAATTTTACCCGTCATGAGATGGGTACTTCTAGTTTTTACTATATAATCATTTTTACAAATTTATTTTCATTTTTTTTTTTTTTTTTACATATGATAAAAATGTTTCTTTATAGTTACTATTTAAAAAAAAAAAGAGGATAATCGATGACCTATTGATACTTTCACTTCTTTTTACTCTTTCTTTCCTCTTACTCCTTTTTCTTTTCTTCTCTTCTTTGTCATTTACTTACTTATGTCGCTCTCCTCCTCTCTCTTTTCTCTTCTCCACTTATGTAGCTGCTGCTGCTACTATTACTACTGCTCACTGTATTCCCCTTCTGCCACCACCCTTGCCTCATTAGGCCTTCACCTAACATATGCTGTTACTGTGCTTTTCTTTTTCTTTATTTATGTTATTTATTTATTTACATTTTCCTCTTGCTCTCCTTCTCTAACAATGTAGCTGTTCCTACTACTACTACTACTACTACTACTTTAGTCTTTTCTTTCTTTACTTCATTTTAATTTCCTCCTACGACTACTTTAGTCTTTTCTTTTTCTTTATCTACATTGTTTATTAATTTACATCATCCCTTTGATCTCCTCTTACGCTACTACTGCTACTATAGTTTTTTCTTTTTTTTTTATTTATATCAATCTCCAACTCTCTTTCTCTTTTTTACCTATTGCTACTAGTGATGGGACGATTCCAATATTTTTCCTGATTCCGATAAAACTATCAATTCTGTACAAAATTACAGATTCCAGTTCGTTATAAAATCACTAAATATTTAACTATAGAGTTGTTATTTTTCTCCTGATTACCATAAAAACACATGTTAACATCTTAAATGGGCAGATATTTTCTGAAAAATAAAAACACACTTGTTGGGGCTGATCTATGGCTTTTAGTTTCACTGGTTAAAATCAATAAATATTTATTATTTTATTATTTTATTATTATCTTCCAGCAGTAGAAGATTTTGTTTTGAGCAAAATCAAATAAAATAAAAGATAAAGGAATCGTTATTAGCATCGGAACATAGATACACATTTTTCCAGTACCCCAAAAAGTTCTGATTTTTCCGATTTCCAATTCCAATTAACCGTGGACGGGTGATAAGGACACCTAGGTTTTCCCAGTTACTAGGATCACCCTCTCGGCATTGCAGACAAAGTCTGACAGAAGGACAAACCAATACGATCAGAGCTAGCTAGTGCAGCTGCAGGAGTTGCCGGAATGGTGTTGCAATGTTTTACCATCTACCTGTCAGAACTCTAAACCATATTTCTTGTCAGAATTTACTCCTTTAACCTTTGTTTTTCCCAGTGCATTTACAAGGCAGTGGAGCTATTTTCCCAAAGCTGGTAAAAATTTGAAAATATAATCCAGTTTTTGTTTGTAGGGATTTCATTCCAGGTTCCAAATAATGTTGCATGATCAAGATAGAATATGCACTATTTTGGGGGTCTACCTTTCCCTGTAGATTTGTATATAATATAGTTCTGTCAGCTGTTTTTCACTTGTAAGTTAATCTTTTTGGGTCTCCAGATAATGTTGGGTCATTAGGAGAGTATATGCACCATCTATATATATAAAATGTAAAATGTGTGTTAGTGTGTGCATTTTTTGTGTATGTCCGGGAAAGGCTTTTTTCAGGGGCGGCGCGCTCGGAGCGGTTACTGTTTCTTAGAACCTTTTATATGCTACCTAGATTATAATATCTACGATTTACGAAGGGAGTCATGCCTATCTTTTATTTGAACGACTTTTGCACGCTATTTTCACGATATTTCTTGGTCTATGCATGTTTCTTTGGCTTTTCAGTATAAAAGCGAAACTGAATCCGTAGCATAAAGCAGCTCCCTGGCACTCGTGCTAAGGATATCCAAAAAGTAACAAGGTTTGATCAATGCGGGGGAACCCATTTATATCAGACAAACAAATGCTATTCATTGGATACTCCCTTTTTATGAGGAGCTGGTTTTCCCCCAACCCAACATCTTGAGGAAACAAAACCAAAAAACTGCCTCACAGTAAAAGTTAACTGCGGAATTTCATTTCCTTTATGGCATGATGTTTAACCTCATTAAGATCACGCACCTGTCAATTAAGTTTTTGATCGTTAAATTAAAGCGCTTTTCATTTCTCTCCCTTCGTAGCCGAGTGGGTAAGATGCCGGTTTTTTTTCCCCCCTTTCTTTTCCACCTTCGTGTCAAGGCTTCGGGTTCGAGCCTACCTTCCTACCAAAACTTTTTATTTTTCCTTTTACACCCTCAAAACACCCGGGCAATGCTTGGCACTCCCGCTAGTCTATTATATAAAAGCGAGAATGTGTGTTTGTGTGTGCGCTTTTTTTCTATGTCTGGCAAAAGCTTTGGATGGGAGAGGACTCGGGGGGCGGGTTCCATTTCTTACAACTTTATATATGCTCCCTAGATTATAATATCTACAATTTGCGAACGGACGTCAAGTTTATCTTTTATTTGACCGACTTTTATTTTATAAAATTCCCGCTATTCTGTCGTCTCACATGTTTGTTTGTGTTTTTCATATAAATAAAGCAAAAGTAATAGAAGAAAACCTGATTCTCTGGCATTCTTGCCAGGGATGTCCAGAAAGCAAGAAGCTTTGATTAATGCGGGAAAACCCCGTCATATCAGGCGATTGCTATTCATTTGGATACTCCCCTTTTTATGGGGAACTGGTTTTCCTCAACATCTTGGGAAAAAACTGGCTTGCAGCCAAAGTTAAGTGCATGATCTTTATACACCTGTGTCAACTCATTCACTTAACATTTTAATCGTTTAATTTCAATCATTCTCAATTCCTCTGCCCTCTTAGCGTCGTGGTAAGATATCACGTTTTCTTTCACTTTCTTTTCCGCCTTCGTCTCAAGGCTTCGAGTTTGAGCCTACCTACTTACTAAGACTTTTTTTTTCTACACACACACACACACACACACACACACACACTGACAAACACCTGGGTAATGCCAGGCAACGCCAGGCACTCCCACCAGTTTTGATTAAAAAGAAAAATATGTATCGAAATGATATCAGGTCCAACATAAGCCTGTTTAATTTACACCATATGTAAATAGGTTCAATCGCAGAAGACACTCTTAATAAGTGAGCATGGAAAGCACTTTAAACATCTCTTTACAAAAAATATAGTTCAATAGCTATACTATTATATAAAAGGAACATTGTCTGTGTGTATGTGTACGTGTTCATTTCCTATGCACTTAAAGCGGCTGAGCCAATTTTTATGAAATTTCACACAAAGGTACTTTATGTGCCTGGCAGTGTTTTTAGATAGGTTTTGTATCTGAATATCTTCAATAAGTATCAATAAGCAAAATAATCCGATGAAAGAAGAAATAGGCGATTTTGACAAAAGTTAACACCTTACACAACCTAAAATCACAAGTGCATTTGAGAAGTTTTATTACCACACTAGCTTAAAGGCCTGACATATAAAATCAACAATAGGTTCTTTGATATAACAGGGGCACATTCAGAATGAATGTTTTTGTTTAAAGCATAATTGCACCATGATACTTGACTTTTTCATTTTAAACTTAAATTCAAGCCATTATCACAAAATCAACAATAGATTCTTTGATATGATAGAAACTTTAATTCAAGTCATTATATATAAAACATAATTTTAGAAAAGTCAACAGTAGGTTCTCTACAGTGCAATGTAGAATTCAATGTATTGTGGACTAAATTACTTCAGGGAGGTATGTGGATTTTACTAATGGTGTACTAGAACAGGCAATCAATGGATTTGATTGAAAATTTCGCCGATTTCAATGACAATAAAAATATGGGAGTGTGGAACATTCGTTGATTATTATTCAATCCTGGACAAAGTGTTATCGTTGTTCCATTAAAAAGAGGGCATTATTTTGATCGTGGATCAATGGACATTGTCATCCAAAAACCTCTCTAAATCAAAGGGGGATAATTCAGGTGTATGCTTATGAATTCAGAATAGCTGCCATTAAGTAGATTTTTTTTTCTTTTCCCAAAATAAAAAAAAAATGGCTAGTTAGAATCACATATCGATCTTTCACGTGTAGCCTAAGTTGGAAAATTCGACAAGACAACTTTATATGTTGGATCTTTGGTAACAATATATTTAAGTTGTAAATTGTAAATTTATATTATATATTCTGCAAGATTTTTTCAAATATAGATTTGACATGCAAATATATGAAAATAATTTGCAGAAAACAATACAATGCAGAGGTATATAATGGATACATACAAACTGAAGAAAATTAAGATATACAACGATGGAATAAGCTATGCAGATTCACCTTTCGTTAATACAATTGTAACAGAGCTGCTAGCACTGGTAACAGCAGCAGCTCCATGACACATATGTAAATCACTGAGCCAATGTGCAATGTGACATCACAGCAGAGGAAGAGAAGGGAAAGAAAAAGTAAAAAAAATACACCACGTGATGAGGATTGGTGAAGAAATTGCGTGCTAGAGAAGATGAATGTTTGGCCTGTGATGACGAGAGACTTGTAACTATATGGCAGACAACACAAACTAAAATACTTTTAAACGAGAGGCAATGCATTAATTTGGAAGAACCATGAATAAATGCATTCCATTTTAACTAAAAAAGCTGAGTCGAATTTCTTCCTTTTCTTTAGTGCTCTTTTGCAACTGTTTCAGACACAACGTGTGAGTTCAAGTGTTAAAATGTAATGACACCATTTTTTTAAGAAAACTAAGCAACTTCAAAAAATTTTTTTGGTTGATAATCTACAAAAAATGTAGACATGTAGCGTATTCAACAGTAGTTGAAAGTGAATTATTTTTTTCTTACAGACTTTCTCATATTTTTAGCCAATAAAAATATGTAAATACATTCATTGTAGTTACCTACTCTCTAATGCAAAAATGGAGAAACATTTTTTTTACACAAAAATTCAGAAATATATTTTTATGTATAAGATATAAAGTGGTAGAAGATAGGTGAAGACAGAAATTGACATAACCAGGTACTGTAGCAACAAGCAAGAGACGCGTATAAATTATCGAATATGGTCCAATTGTTCACTGAGAGATCCAACATGTATGTAGCCGTGGTCGAAATACAAAATGATAACATCGACACAACTTTGTTTAGTGGAGGAAAAGGTATCTATTTTGTCATTTCACATGACCAAAATAGCCATCTTTTTGCTGAAATATCATATGATACAAAACTTCGACCTGACTAAGTACGAACACAATACAATGTTAAAAGTAAATAATAATAAAAATACATGTATATTATATTGATAAAAGGTGAATCTTCATAGCTTATTCCACTGTTGTATGTCATAATTTGCTTAGTCAATCTGTTACAGCTCCGCATTATATTGTCTTCTATAAATTCTCTTTATATACACGCTAAACAATGCTTCAGTCAAACTACATTAACCTCTATTAACATTTATTAAAACAAGAGATGTCCAATAATGGTGTGGTGGTAATAATTAAGACGAACATGGTGGCGTGGTTAATAAAAGTGTATTTACAAAAATATGTTACAGAAAGTATGTGTCTGATTCTGTGGCCATAACTGCTATCAATGATTGCCACAGTGCTTAGATATAACTGTATTTATTGAGTCTGAGTCATGAAATATGTAGATCAACTACATAACAGAGGCATAAATGGGAGTATTTTATTTACCTACTATTATGAGACAGTCAGCATTCAAGAATAATTGCATTCTGTCCTACAAAAACAGATTGAGCAGCTCCATTAGCATTCATTGGTATGGGGTACCTTTGGTTTAAACTTCTGTTTGATCCCCTTTCTTTGTTCAAATGTCTATTGCTATGTCTATTCTTATTCCATTTTTGTTTTGTTTCTCCTCGAATTGTTTCCCCTCAGATGTCCTTGATGACAGTGGGAGAAGTGAACGAATGAAAACTCTTCCCATTGAAACTAAAATTTTGGTTTTTAAATCACTAATGAAATAGATTTTTTCATAACTTGTAGTATTGAAAGGAAATTAATCACAAAAATTCACTCTTATGGAGCATATCTAGAGCCTTTCTCACTTACTATGCTGTTGTCCCAGTGACCACTGTAAATTTATTAACCCTTATCTTCAAGTGGTCTTCAGGCCTCGATAAGTGGTGACTCCCTTTTAAAAAAAAAAAGTTGGTGACCATTTGAGAATACCAGATGTTATATGTTAGAGGGCTCTCTACCTCTCCTAACAGAAGAGACGTTGCGAGCCTATCCTTGTTTTATCGTTATTTCTATGGCAAGTGCTCGTCTGAACTCCAATCTCTGGTCCCCCCTCGCCAATCTTTCACGAAAAACACCCGTCTAGCTGAATCCACTGTGAAAAGTTTTCCCTACTCTATATCTGTGCCTAAATCAAAACGTGGATTCCATGAACAAAGCTTCTTTCTTAGAACTGCACGCCTGTAGAACTCTGTTCTGTCTGCCTGCTTCCCACCTGACTACAACTTGGATGTCTTCAAGTCCAACGTTAACAAATTCCTAATGAACCGCCCCCTTAAGTAAACACTTTCAAATCTCCACACTAATGTACTGTACTTGCAATAACCCTTATCCCTGAGTGGCTTCCGGGCCTTGATAAGTGGTGACCACCGTGTAAAAAAAAAAAAGCATTGTTCCAGTCATCCTAGACTTCTCCTTGCCACAAACTCAAGAATGGTTGATTTAAAAGAGAAGTGGTTAGGGATTGTGCGACATTTGCTTCACTGTAGACGCCTTGTACAAGCATTCTTACAGAATTGTTTCTCGAGGCTGAATGGAGACCAAAAATCAATGCTTCTGCCAGTTAGAAATTCGCCAAACGCGAGCCTTCTGTATGCTTTTTTCTTGGAACTTAATCCATGCAAACATTAGCCAATGGTGCCCTTTTTTTTCTTTTTTTTTTCTTTCTCTTAAACGCTTTCAACTCGCTGTAGTTATTATCAAGTTAGCTTTTGATCTCGAGCAAAAATGTTTTTTGTCTTATTGCAGGAATTTTTTTTTTTTTTTTATTATGCACTGATCCTGGGATGGGTATCACAGGTACTTCTAAGATTCAATTAAAATATAATTCCAACTTTCTGACACAATGATTTTTCATAACACAATGATTCCTAAAACCTGTAATCTTTCTTAAAACACCTGTTGTAGTGATTCCTGTAGATGTCTTTACAATTTCCTCACTTTTCAGTTGGAGAAGGTCGTAGAGCCAAGAAGACGGAGCAATATAGCCAAATCTGCCATCATACACGGTTCCAAAAAACCAAATATTGATAATCGAAGATCGGTGAACCACATTTCCTTGAAGTCTTTAATGAGTAGTGAGGTGAGCCTTGAGTGTTATCTTGAGTAACGTCTTGTTTTATTTTATGTCATGTGCTTTTGGTGCTTTTTCAAACGAGATAAAAAAAAATAACAGCTCAAATTTTAATAGCTTCAGCTGTCAGTGTTGTGTTGTCTTTGTTTTTTTTTGTTTTTTTTTTGTGTGTGTTTTTAACTGGTTCAAGTATAGCTTAATTTTTAATACCTTCGAGTGTCGAATGTTGTGATGTTAGTAAATGTCTCGTTTTTGCTTTTTTTTTTTTAACTGGTTCAAATGTAGTCTAATTTTTTTTTCTTAATTTTTAACTGGTTCAAGTGTAGTCCAATTTTTTTTTTTTTAATTTTTAATTTTTTTTGTAGTCGATTTTTTTTTTTTTAAATTTTTAACTGGTTCAAGTGTAGTCCAATTTTTATTATTCTTTTTTAATTTTTAACTGGTTCAAGTGTAGCCCAATTTTTTTTTTTTTTTTTAATTTTTAACTGGTTCAAGTGTAGTCCAATTTTTCTTCACCTGCCAAGTGTTATGATGTTAGTGAATGTCTTTTTGATTTTTTATATTTCTCTGATGCAATTATAGCTCAATTTTTAATCCTTTCAGCTGTCAGTATTGTAATGTTGTTAAATGTGTTGCCTTGCTTTTTTAGTGTTTCTTTTAACTGATTCAAATATAGTTCAATTTTCATACCTTCTCCTATAAGTATTGTGTTGTGTTAGCAAATGCCTCACTTTTGGTTTTTGATGTTTTTTTTTTAATTTTAGCTGATTTAAATATAGCTCAATTTTGAATGCCTTTAATTGTAGGTTTAGTGCTTTTAGTAAATGCATTGTCTTTGATTTTTATGCCTTTTTATCTGTATACTTTTTTGTTTTACCAGTATACTTCAATTTTTAATATCTAATTAGTGCAGTGCCATGTAAAATCAAAAGTAACAGTTCAAATTCTGATAGCGTGATCGTTACATTTTATCATCATTATTTAATCCTTTGATATCAGTATTTGATTCATTTAATTTTGTGTTTTTAACTGCATCTCAGCTCATCTTGACTGTTAAAGCTTCTGTTGTTTTCATCCTATTTGTTCATTAATTAACGTTGCTGTTTCTTTTAAATAATTCTAAAATAATGGCTCATGATTTTCTAGTTTCAGCTGTGTTTTATTTTTTTTTATATTTCACCTTGATATATCTCGTGTTTTCTTTAAAGTATTTGATATTTCATTCATTTATTCAAATTCATCCATTCAAATTTTCACATCTTAAACATTGATTGCATCGGGTCATCGCATAAGTAATCTGTGATATCTGTTGTTTCAATAAATTTCATGCTATTATGAAATGCCCAATAATGTACACTTGGTTTCATCTCGATATTTGTGAAAATTAATATCTTTGATTTTAGACGGTAGTTTTTAGCACTTCCATAGAAGACATTGGCCATTTGGTCTATTTGCATCATCATGGTTGCAGTTTATTGCCAAAGGCTCTTAACTGCCTATTGTCATCCTTGTTTTGTTTTTTTTATTTGTTGTTGGTTGTTTTTTTTTAATGTTATTTTGGTCTCTACCAAAACGTTCACCATTTTATGCATATCAACTATCTATTATATATATATAATGAATGAATGACAAAAGTCTATATTTCAAATTTTATGATGTTGACCATCTTACAATTTATTCCTTTGATTCAGTTGAGGCTTACAATTCTTGACAGTGTTTGTTTCATAGCAAAAAAAATCAATCACTTAAGTATTATATAAAGGAAAAAATTGTAAGATGGTCAACATCATGAAATTTGGAATATAGACTTTTGTCATTTATTCATTATATGCTCTGTAATTACATTGAGCTTATTAAACAAGGATTCATATATATAAAAAGGAAATATAAGTGAATGAAGAATATTTGCACAGAAATATATATAGATTTTCACTATTTACTTCAAGAGTGCTCAATGCGTGACTAGAGCTACGTAGTAAGGCATAAAAATATATTTATGGCAATTAAGCTACACAGAGACTCCACATTTTATTCCTGCAGGGAGGCGTCAAGCTACTGCAGATGCCTCTGTGTAGCTTGTCATAAATTTTCATACATTATTACCTAGCTATACTCATGTATTGAGCTCTATTCAAGTAAACACTAAAAATCTATACATAGAATATTATATCTCCTTATATATATATATATACACACTAACCGGGAGACCTAATGTTGCCCAGGATTGAATGGGGATAACAAATGTTCCCCACTTCTGATACTTTTCATGTCATTGAAATTAGTTAAATCACCCATTTTTCAATCAAATCGATTGCTTCCTCACAGTGACTTAGTTCACAATACATTACACTGTAGAGAACCTACTGTCGATTTTATAAAATTATTTTTATATTATAGCTTTGGTTCACTTGTGCTCTAAACAGAACCATTCATTTCAAACATGCCCCTGTCTTATCAAAGAACTTACTGTTGGTTTACCAGGCCAAAATATTTGTGAAAGAAAACCCGAATAACAAGAAATATTACGTAGGTATGACTTCCTTAGGTTTCAAAACCCGATATTATGACCACAAAAGTACATTAAAAAATAAAAAAACACAGAATGAAAACAACTCTAGCAAACAAATACTGGGAACTCATAGAAAGCGGACGTTTGCCGATAGTCAAATGGAAAACAGTAAGACAAGCAAACATATGTAGAGACCTAGACGATCCATGTAGATTCTGTCTCCATGAAAAATTAGCTATCCTATACTTTAAAGAACCCCAAGATCTATTAAACTGTAGGAGAGAAATAACGAACAACTGTATTCACAGAATAAACCTTACTCTAGGATAACTTTAAAATTAACAATAACAATAGAAAATATATGAATAAAATAAACATACATATACATAAATTATCATTCATATATATATATATATATATATATATATATATATATATATATATATATATATATATATATATAAACTAACATAAAAAAACAAAACACATTTAATCTAGTTTAAAATAGGTCAGAATGCTATATATTTATGCTCCCCACTAAAATAGCACACACAAAGGAAGGGGTGAACTGGAGGTCAACTGAGCTTTTGTCCTGTAAGTGCCTGCTCATTGGTTGATTAGGAAGGGTGCGGTGGAAACTAGAAAGCTGATTAGCTAACTAAAAACTCAATAGAATGTGCGTATATAAAAATGCAAGACTACCACAACTCCTTGCATAAGCCTGATGAATTCTAGCGTGGATGAAACGCGGAATATTCTGTGTAGCTTAATTGCCATATATATTTTATAACTTACTATATATATATATATATATATATATATATATATATATATATATAGCAATGATTAATCCGTCAAAAGGAAATAAAGTGCATTTTGATATGATTAAAATCCGAAAATTGGAAGAGAAGCTGTTTAAATACCTTATAATATGTTTCCATTACGTTATTTTGAATTTTAGAAATAAAGTCACTAAACCCATCTATTCGTACTAACATGTTCTATTAATTTAGGAATATTCTGCCAAAATGTTCTATCTAATTATTAGTAAATTTATTAATTCTAATTAATGTATGCATACTTATGAAAATAATATCAATAATTATAAACTTTTACACATGTTCGCATATACGAAACTAAACTAAAATTTCAGTTTACAATATATATATATATATATATATATATATATATATATACTAGCAAAAGTACCTGTCGTTGACTGGGTTCAAAAACAGCCTACAGAAAATGGACTCTGATTTATGAAAGTGTGATAGGTTATGAAAAGGAAGGGTTGTAAAGAGATAGCTTCGAATTTCGGGGTATCAAAACCAAAGCAAAATATGATGAAAGTAAAAATACAATAGATAAACCCCATAATTTATTATAGCATACCTGTTCACACTGAAACACTTATCATAATATTCTGTGGATCTACATTAAAAAAACCTTGTTAAACTTTGTGACATATTTCCATTCTATGGAGGTCAGGTGCAAACGAACACCCCATAATTTTATTATACCATATATCTTCAAACTGAAATATAATTATCAAAGTATACTTACGCAGATAGATATGAAAAGTCTTTATTAAAGTTTGTGCCTATTTCCATTCTATGGCGGCCAGGCGCGAACGCAGACCCCACAATTTTATTATATCATCCCTATTCAAGTTAAAGCATACTTATCAAAGTATTCTTATGTACATCTATATCAAAAACACTTGTAAACTTTTTTTTAATTTTTAAATCTTTTATTTCCATACTTTGTGGACCAGGCACGTACGCAGACCCCACAATTTTAATGAACCACCGTTCTGCCAGATCAAACATACCCATTCCTTGCCCGTAAATTATCTCGCCAAATGTCTATTTAAACAAACTTTGTCCACCACTTTTACAGTACTCCAACTGCTATATATACTAGGTGAAATATTTACCAATGTAGAGTTTCTTAAACCCTTCTCTTCTATAGGTTAGTTCAAATCAAATTTTTTTAAATGGCAATAAAATAATATATTATTCATCATGATGATCGCTATCAATTAGGAAATAAATGAAATGTTATATCAACAAAATAATTGCCTAGTGTGTGATTCGAACCCTGAAAGATGTCATAAAACGTTGAACATTTTATCCAAAGAACCACTGAACAAACAAAAGTATTTTGTCTTTTTGGTTTATATATAGGGTTTACTAGCAGGGAGACATGACGTTACTCGGGGTTGAATGAGGATCAATGAATATTTCACCCGCCCATATTTTATTGTGATTGAAATCGGTGAAATCACTCATTTTTTCAATCAAATCGATTACTTGCCTGCTCTAGTTAAGGACCCACCATGGTGCACAAGGAGGAAGCTTCACATGCCTCCCCACAGTGATTTAGTCTACAATACATTGTAGTTCACATTGCACTGTTGATTTTATAATATTTTTATATTATGGCTTGAATTTAAGTTTAAAATGCAAAAGTCAAGTATTATGGCTCTGTTGTACTCTAAACAGAAATGTTTATTTCAAACACGCCTCTGTCATATCAAAGAAACTACTGTTAATTTTATATGTTGGGTATTTTTACATGTGCAGTAATAAAACTTCTCAAATGCACTTGTGTATTGTGTATAAGGTGTTAACTTTGGTCAAAATCGCCTGTTGTTTCTTTCATTGTATTTTTTTTCGATCATCCATTATTGATACTTATTGATTATTGATACTTATCGAAGACATTCCCATACAAAACCCATCTAAGAACATTGCTAGGCACATAAAGTACATTCGTGTGAAATTTCAAAAAGATAGGCCAGTAGTTTAGGAGTCTATAGAGAACAAAGTCACTTACTCTCACACACACACGCAGAGAAAAAGTTCCTTTCATATAATAGATAAATAGATAGATGAGTTTGGCATAGTGATTTCTCTTCATCAACCTAAAATAGTGTGAATGCCCAAAATTAATAAAGAAACATAAAGAAAAGTTTTCAAAAAATATAAAAGAACATCAAATTGATTAAATCTATGTATATAAAAGGCAAAATATGTGTTAGTGTGTGCACATTTTGTGTATGTCTGCAAAGGCTTTGGGGGGTGGGCTTGAGGTGGGGTGTCACTGTTTCTTAGAACCTTTTATATACTACCTAGATTATAATATCTCCGATTTACGAAACAAGGTCGAGTGTATCTTTCATTTGGGGGACTTTTATTCACTATTTTCATGCTATTTTTTAATCTCCATATGTTTGGCTTTCCCGTATATAAGCAAAACTGAATCTGTAGCAAACTAAGCTCCCTGGCATTTGCGCCAGGACGTCCAGTAAAACAATTAACTTAGATCAATGCAGGCAAAACCCGTCATATCAGACAATTGCTATTCATTTGACCACTCCCCTTTTTATAGGGAGCTGGTTTTCCCCAACATCTTGGGGAAACAAACAAATATGCAGAAACTGGTTTGCAGCCAAAGTTAAGTGCATGGTTTCATTCCCCTATGACGTGATGTTTGACCTTATTAAATTTACACACCTGTCACTTAAATTTTTAAATCGTTTAATTTCAACCATTCTCAATTCTGCTGCTCTCGTAGCGTTGCGGTAAGTTATCAGGTTATTCATTTCAAGGCTTCGGGTTCAGGCCTACCTGCCTACCAAAACCTTTTTTTTTTCTTTTACACCTCCAAACACCGAGACAATGCCGGGCACCCCGGCTAGTCTAATATATAAAAATCAAAATAGGCGCGAGCGTTTGTGTATGTTTGCCAAAGGCTTTTTGCATTGGGCTTCTGATCAGAGTTGTGGATTTTTTTAGGTGGTACATGGAAATTTGAGCAAGCAGAAAAACACAATGGATATAAACCAATAAGAAATTTAGTTCAGTCTCAAAAGACAACGGATACCCCTGTAAGGGTGGTTGTGCATGTAATTGTGAAGTAAGGGTTGCATAATCCTCCACCATACCTCTCCTGAATTGGTACTGCTTGATTCCAGTGGCAAGGAGAAGTGCAGGACGACTGGAAAAAATGCTGAGATATACAGAGAGCACATGCAGCGCCTGGAATTGCCAAATGATCACCCATTTTAGTAGTGACCAGGCTCAACGTTGCTCAACTTTCGTGATCTGACAGGGATCGGTGTGTCAATGTGATTCATAAAGTTGATAGTTGATCTAGTGTTGTCTGTACAAAAATACCTTCAGAATTCTAGATCTTAATGGAGACTTTATTGTGCTACAAAGGGTTTGTCAGTTTCTTATGAGCTGTTTCAGCATGAAATGGATAGATAGTTTGACCTGAAAATCATTACTGATTTTGACAGGATTTGAGCTGTGGTTGAGTGGCTTGAGAAATTAGAATTTGTGAGCCATTCATCAGTTTGATTATATTATCCCTCTTTGTGTTTGCATGTTTGTATATTTTGTATGGATAGTCATATTCATAAACATATACCCCTCCCTCCCTCTCTGGCTCTCTCTCTCTCTCTCTCTCTCTATATATATATATATATATATATATATAGAGAGAGAGAGAGAGAGAGAGAGAGAGAGAGGAGACAGCAACATATATATGTATCTGCCGATAAAAGCATTAAATCCTTTGAGGCACTTTAACCCCTTCCCTTCTGTTTTTTTTTTCTCCCACGCGGTGCTATTTTAATTGTCTCATACACGGCTATCTAATTAAATTGTTAATTTTAATAGTCTTTCGGCATTTTAAAATATCCTTCATTGTTCTTCGTTTTCATCAATAATATTATTTTTTATTGTATGCTATCGATTTTCTCTTGACAAGATGATAGTTGAAAGAGCTTTTGAAAGATTTCCGCCTATCTTGTTTATATATATATATATATATATATATATATATATATATACTAGTAAAGTCCTGACCTTAACCTTGAAAAATGACGTACATCATCTCTAGGCAGAGACCATCATCATTTCAGGTTTGGTTATAATTGCTCTAGTAATGTGGGATGTAGGAAAGTATATATACATAAACTATGACCTTGAACTTTGATCCTTACCTTGGAAAATGGTGTGCACGATCGCTAGGTGGGAAACCATCATCATGCTAGGTTTGGTCATGATCGGTCCAGTGGTGTGTGCTGTAGGAGAGTATATATATACATACGCTATGACCTTGAACTTTACTTTGAAAAATGTTGTGAACCATCCGTAGGTGGGGGACAATCATCCTGTCAGGTTTCGTCATGATCAATCCAGTGATGTAGGCTCTAGGAGAGTTGTGTGTGTGTGTGTACACACACACACACACACACACACACACACACACAAACACACAAACACACACACACACACACACACACACACACACACACTACTACTACTACTACTTTGTATATAGATAATGCAATTAGGTCATCAAAGAGTATATCTTTAATAAAACTTATCCAGATAGAAAGACCTCTGTACTGTTAAGTTCTTATCTATTTTTTGTATAATTCTGGCTCTTCTCCTCTTTTGATGAGAAGCATTTAGCTTCAAAATGCCAAGGCCTAAAGACGTTTCTTTTTTTTCTTTCTCTCTTTTACTTTTCCTTATTGTTCTGGTGTTATAATAAACTTATATCTAACTTTTATTATTCCTCTTGTACTTCCTTTAATCAAAGTTTTCAAAAATCTAGGGATCTCATTCCTAGGGCTAACACTTAATATGAACTTAATGAGAGACACAGATATTCAAATGTTGAAGTTAATCAAGAATCAAGAACATTAATTTTCCTCTCACCAGTTAACTATGTTATATAGATATCTTTCTTGTGGAATCTTGGTCTTACTGGATTCCAGGACAAGAATTAATCTAGTCTGGTGGAGTATCCAACTTAGAATGTGTTACTTGTTGTAACAGCACTAGAAGAAGCACCATTCCTCATATGTACTAATGCGTAGGCATACCAAGGGGGTCATATTTTTTGCTTTGAATTCGCTGTTATTTTGAATATTTAGTCAGGATTTACTTGTCCGATTAACTATCCAAAGACGTTTTTACTTAAATGGAATATACAGGGTGTTCTAGTAGTCTTGGACAAATTTCAAGATTTTATATCTACTGAATTTTTTTTTTTTTTTTTTTTTTTACAAAGGAGTCACCACTTATCAAAGCTGGAGGCCACTCAAGGATAAGGGTTAATAAGTGTACAGTAGTCAATGGGAAAATGTCGTAGTAATTGTTAGTAGTGGAAATTTGGTAAATTGGATTACTTAAGGGGATGGCTTATCAAGAACTTGTTCACATTAGACTTGAAGACGACCATATTGTAATCCGTTGAAAAGCAGAAAAACGGGTGAGAGTTCCACAGGCGTGCAGTTCTAAACAAGAATCTTTGTTCATGGAATCTACGTTTAGGTTTAGGCACAGATAAAGAGTGAGGAAATTTATTGATAGTGATTTCAGCTAGACGAGTGCTTTTCATGAAAGTCAAGCCAGGATGGATCATAGATTGGAGCTCAGACGAGCACTTCTCATGAAAATAACAATAAAAACTATGTATGTTAAATAAAATTGACATGATTTTAAAGCTAAATTTATCAAGTTCACCTTTAATATTAATAATTATATCTATATATTGGCATGCTTTTTGTATCTTTAATAGTTTTAGAGATATTTAATATCGAAATGTGTTCACGACTTGTGGAACACCCTGTATTATTTTTTTATTTTATCTCTTGCATAATTACAAATATGTGTGCATTTGAGTAGCCTGTGTTATTATTTTATACAATATATCAATCTATTTTCTTTTGACTCGTATCGAACAAACACTAAAATTTCCAATTATAATTAAAAAGAAAGATTTCACAGGTATCTCAAATATAAGCATCAAAACATTTATTTGGTCAGTCTTGCAGTTGTCGAGTCATATGTAACAGAGCACGGACACATGTTTGCAAATGCATACGAAATGCAAAATAATGGCACCATAAGAAAAATACTGTAAAAAAAGAATGTGTGCACAGACAGACAATGATATTCGAGAGCTTATTCGAAACAACATTTGAGAGGACAGAGGCCAGAAAAAAGGAGACAATCACGTTAGAGACATGGGTTGACGTCTCGCTCATACTGGTGGGAGAATGAGAAAATAAATATTGTTGTTACAGGACAAAAAGGAGTTGAGTTATTACTTGTTCTGTGTTCCTTGTAGCGTAGATTGCATACAGCATGTGGGTCCCATGTGTAAACACACAGAGCAAGGCAGATTCCACTGTGACCCTGAAAAAAGTCTCAGCACTTCTACATTCAGAACGAAATTTCAGAAACCGTAATACTGAATATGAAAACAATGATATCTACGTATTCTTCATATTTTTAAGATGATTATATCCAAAAATTACGAAAATCGATAAAGTAGAAAATTATTTATTAAAGAAAATATAATTTGAAGAAAACGATTGTATTTACTTATATAAGACACAGGAGAGTTCAAAAGGGAGGTAATTTTCCATTTTGATTTATTTTATAAAAACAAGATGGCTGCAATTTTGCAACAGCTAACACGATTAAAGTTGTTTTTTTTTTTTTTTGATAATTCAATAATAAATAGTCAGGTAATTTCAACTGCATAATTTGGAAGCTAACACTGTAATTTATTAAAATTAACAAAAACATCAGTAGAAACCACTGTTTTTTATCTGAAAACTCCATTTATCGACTACAAAATTTTGTTCTGATAGTGTAGAAGCGCCAAAGTCTCTTTTAGAATTGTAAAAAAAAAAAAAAAAAGGAGGATTTCGAGATGGAACACAATCTATTAAGGATACCCCAGATATTGCCTTTTGTAAATCTCAAATCTTTTTTAAAGTTAGAGGATGTTGTTTCAGTGGTGTCTGAACGAGAGTTAGAGTTACTATCGAAATTCAGAACGTTGTGAAGATCTTACTGTGCCACAAAGAATTTTTTGGTTTCTTATACATGTCTGACCTGGCTGCAGCATATCAAATGCAAGAAATTTGATGGTTTTACTGTAAAGGCTTGCATCAGAAATTGCATTGTACAATTTTGTCGCAACTGACATGGTCACATCATCCATAGTCACTCATCCAAAATTCTTTCAAGTGTGGCTCACATCAATGTTGATGGTCCAAAGCCGTCCAGTGGGTCGCTCAAGATGTGGAGGAGATCAGTTGATGATTGTGTGATCTTAGCAGGCGGCACAAGCAGGAGAAATTGGAAGTCATTCATGAAACGCATGAGATACAAAATAGAAATAGTAATAATAATTACATAGAGTCAGAGTAAATCGTCTTAAAATATCTACATCTTAATCCAAGATTAATGATTTATAACGTCTATATAATAGTGCTCTATGTCATTTCAATTTAATATGTACATTAGCACCTTTCAAACACATTTAACCTGGTGCTAAAAGATCAGGCTGTCTGAAGATAATGACATTTTGGCCTAAAATGCCTCAAACCTTGATGTTATTAGTTTTTCCTTTCTCTTTGAAAAATTCAATCATAATCTCCAAAATCAATAATTTTCCTTTACAAAACAACCAAACCAAACACTGTGAATAAATATTTGAAGATATAAAGAACTTGAAGCATAAAAACTTTCTTTAAAAAAATTATTGCATTCTGAAAATGATTTGATATGCCATAAAACAAAACAACCAAACACTAAAAAAAAAAAATGGGGCGATTAGAAAACAGTGATTTTCAATTAATCTGACGTCGGTAAGATAAAAAAAAATTTAATGAATTGTTTTAAAATCAAGTTATGAAGTTATGGCACCCTACAAAACAGTACAATATATTTGAATAAACACATTAAAAAAGTAACATTTGCTTTATTGATTTGAAGAATATTTAGCTGGGAATTATTTTCATAGAAAGAAAACAGAAATTGATAGTAAAATCCAACTTTTTCGATTTAAAAATGATTAAAGCGAACATCTTAATATATTCAATGGATATGTGAACAACTTCATGAAGGGTAACTAATTTACATATTTATTTGAAAAACGACCATTAATTAATTACTTATTCATTTTTATGGTTTCTTATTAGATGGGTTGATTTCACTATTTTGCTGAATTTTTTCTATGCATAGTTTCTACATTGTGCATAATTGTGTAGAATTTAAGATGAAAACATTCTAGCACACGGAAATATTTTTATATATATCGATATCTATATAAAAGTAACCTTGTCAGTGTGTGTGTGTGTGTGTGTGTGTGTGTGTGTGTGTGTGTGTGTGTGTGAAAAATCTCTACCAAACTTGTCTCCGAATATTTGGTCTACAACGTAGAAATTTGATATGTAGGGTATCTGACCCTGTAGCATACTTTCAATTTGGTTTTTAACTAGCAAAAGCAGTTGCTAAGTGATCAAAATTAAAAACAAGACAGTTGACTTCAGCAAGGGTAATTCGAATAAAACATTACACCTGCTGTACAAAGTTAAACATTCATAGCTCAAAGTTGCTTGATTTCTAACCATTTTGTTATCGATCTCACAGTAGCTCAAACAGTAATGACATTGAAGGATTAAATAACGACTATGTCTGGAGCATTAAATGTTCTGGTTTCAATTCTAGTGGACGGCACCCTAGTCATAGTTTGTATATTCGATAATAATCAATAAAGAATTGGCTCTATAATAAATAAGAAATCTGCATGAATTGAAATATAATATTTATGCATATTTTACGACCAGGCAATGCCGGTTGGCTTGCTAGTAAAAATATATTTAACTGACAATGACAATTATTTTTACTAAATAATAAAGAGTTTTTTTGTTTTTTTAATAGTATTGATGCTGGTAGACATTTTTTTTTAATATAAAGAAATCTTATTGTTAACAGTAAATTATACTGTTTCTGAATTTTTTAAATGATGATTGATAATGTGTATTTTTTCGATTGTTCACATAATTGTTCTCATCTTTAATATTATTCTTGAGTTTTATATAGATAGGTAGGCTCTCTCTACCGTGCTAGAAAACTACTGACACCTGAAAGTATCCTGTATCTCTATAAGGCCACCATTCGCCCATGTATGGAGTATTGTTGTCACATCTGGGCTGGTGCGTCTACTACTAGTCTCTCGCTCCTAGACAAGGTTCAAAAAAGAGTCGCCAATCTGATAGGCCCTGAACTGGCATCTAAGCTTCAGCCTCTGTCCCATCGACGAAACGTTGCATCCCTCTGCTTGTTCTACAAGTATTTTAATGGTGAGTGCTCTGACGAACTGCAGACACTTGTGCCCCTCACGTCGCAGACACCCTCGACAAACCCGACAGGCAGCTAAATCCCACCCCCACACAGTAGAGATCCCTAGATGCAAAAGATCCTTCTACTCCAGTAGTTTCTTCCCCAGAACCGCTAGACTCTGGAATTCCATTCCAGGATCATGCTTCCCTAACTGTACTGACATGCAGAAGTTCAAGTGCAACGTGAACCGACATCTTGCTGCCCAAATCCCTACATAGTGCCCCTGTAGTTGCTGACCCTGATAGTAGCCCCCTACACCTGAGTGGCAATGTGCCTTGTTTGGGGTGAAAATGTAATTAAAAAAAAAAAAAAAAAAAAAAAAAAAGATAGAAAAAAAAATAAAACCTTTACCATCAGGAAATTATTAAAAAAAAAAAAATACAAAAAAGTATGGCAGAAACAGAAAATATCAATTTTACTTTTTGCTGAATCATCATATTCGGATTAATGTTTGTTTTATATATTGACATGTGTTGGACAGCTTTTAAAAAAGGATCTCTGGCCAGGTTTTTATCTATCCTTTTTTCTCTCAAGTCTATTCATATCACGTCCTCGCATGTTTTTTTTTTGTTTTTTTTTGCTTACTCTCCCCATTACCCTGCTACCTCAACAGCTCTACATTTACTAAACCAATAACTTTAATCCATTCTTTTAATGTGACCATACCATTGAAGTCTACTGTTCTGCACACATCTCTCTATAATGTGCAGATTTAATTTTTTTTCTAAGCTCATCTGAACTAAGCCTGTCTTTAAGAATTACATTATACTCCCATCATATCATTCTTGTATCGTTTTACTCCACATAACAAATGTCCTCAACCCTCACTGGCCAGGTTTTGCATGTCGTATCCAGGTGTGCTTATCATTAAAGAGTGATAAAAAAAAATTCTTGCACAGCATTGTGTATTTCATTAATTATTCCGTAGATGGCATTTTTTTTTTTTTTGAGAATTACCCTGTACTCAAAAAGCCAAACTTGTTAGCAGAAATAAACTGAACCACAAAATGAATAATTCAAATATTTCAAATCAAAGGTTCAATTTGAGGTACATATATATAATTGATACATCCATACTTTTTTATCTCGCTCTTGATTCAGGGTCAATATGATTGGTGTAATACTGCTGTTCTCTGCTTAGGATGACATCCTACCAGGCTACCAGGCATTACCTCTTCCTTTCTTTTTCTTCACGTGTGTTTTACATGTGAGCATGTGTTGAATGGCTGAAAGAAATTGACTGTCAAAGTAACATATCTCTGGCTAGGTTTTTATTTATCCCTCTTTTTGGCCAAGTCCGTTTTTATTGCTTGGTTTTCTCCTGTGAACTGAACCTGTTACTTTAACTGTTCTACGTCTACTAACCTAATAACGTTCATCGATTCTTTCAATGTGACCATACCATTGAGGTCTACTTTTCCGCGCACATCTCTATAATGTGCAGATTTAATTTTTTTCTAAGCTCATCTGAACAAAGATTTACATTACATATCTATCGTATCATTTTTATATTGTTTTACTTCACACAACAAAAGTTCCTTAACCATCATTGGCTAGGTTTCACTCCCACACAGCATCAAACTGCATACACATATCTGATAGACTCTTCCCTTGGACGACAGTGGTAACACTCTGCTGCTTTGTAATGACTAGTGTTGGGATGATTAATTGGGATTGGAATCAGGGATCGAAAAAATCAAAGTTTCTGTGGGTATTGGAATTGGAAAAATTTGTCCATATTTTCCGATGCCAAAAACGATTCTTTTAATTGTCTCTTTATTTGATTTTTTTTAAAGCAAAATATTTCGCTGCTGTCAGTAATGATAAATTAATAAATATTTATTGATTTTAAATTATCAGTAAAACTAAAATCTATAGATCATCCCCCACAAGTGTATTTTTACATTAAGGTAAATATCTGCACATTTGAAATGTGTTTTTACAATAATTAGGGGGGGGGGGAATAACAATATAATTAAATATTTAGAGATTTATAAAGAATCGAAATCTGTAATTTAGGATAGAATCAGTAATTGTATCGGAATCGGCGCAAAATATTGGAATCATCCCATCATTAGTAATGACATAAGTTCCTTGAACTTCCTCCATCCATTCTTAACTGAATCCATGTCTATAAAGTTATCTTTTTTCAAGTCAGACCCAAATAGCATTTAAACTGACAAATCAAACTTTGTTTCTGGCTAGCCAATTTTTATTTGTTATTGTTGTGCAATGTTATTAGCAATATAATGATATACTTAGCTACATTTTATTTCTAAATTACTTAGAGTGGTTCAGATAGTCTATATTATGATACATCTTTACCTCGTTTGTGTAAAATTAAATTTAGCAATGGAAATAACTCTTAATTTTAATTGAAGAATATCTGCGTGCCCCGGTCAGCAATGGAGAATGCGTGATGTATATCATTGGAATATCCAATTCTTTTTACAGAAGATTATTGTCTTAAAGTTAAGTGGAAATCATCATTTCCCCCCACCAGAGTGCTCCACCCATAGGGAAGCAAATATATAAAGGATCTGCCATAAGTAATTATATATTTTCTTTTTGCAACTTTTTAAAAAGTTTAGCATAGTTTCACTTAAGATACAAATTCGAGTTGCCATTGCTCAAGTGTCTTTCATGCACATTTATAAAAATGTAAGTTTTTTTTTTTTTACTCCTACAACAAGGAAGGGGCTACTATTTTGGATTATGCCTAGACGGGCACTATATGAAGTGTTTAGAGCGAAACATCCCATTACTTTTAAATGTCTGGATATTTAGGCACAGGGGGCGCCAGTGCTATGAGTTTGTCAGAGTACATTCCATTATTATCATCGGCAGCAGCAGTTTGTTGTATTTCATCGATGACACTCAGTAAAGTATACTTAACACCTGTGGCATAAATGTGAAGCCAAACCAATCGCTCTCTTAAAAGTCCTACTACAACTGACACATATGTAGGCCGCCTCAGCAGGTGGAGGAACTGGCTTCAGCTTGCACAATTTCCTATCTGCAACTGCACATTTTTTTCCTAACAGCGGCTATTGCACAAGTCATTATTTTTTACCCTTTTCTCTCCAGTTATCATACTCATTGATGCTCTTTACAAATCTCTTGAGCACATCTTTGTAGCCTAATCGTGGTGCTCCAGCTTCCCTTGATCTTTCTTTTAGCTCTCCACAGAAAATAGTTCTTGATAGTCTCCTGCTCTCCATACGCATGACATGTCCCGTCCACCTTAACTGACCATGATCATTTCTTCAACACTGAGCATTCCTGCGCTTTCCAGAACCTGGAAATTTGATACATGGTTCACGAGATGTCCATTAGTTGGCAAAGATATTTCTGTTGTACATTTTCAAGTCTCTTTATGTGGTGTCTGTAGGGGATCCATGTTTCCAAGCTGTACAGAAGTGTTGAAATTACAACTGCTTTGTAAACTTTTATCTTGGTTTTCAGATGGATTTCTCCCTGGTCCAACAGATGGCTTCTTAGTTTCCCGAATGCTAACGCTTCAGATTGGATTCTTTTTAATATTTCCGCGTTCTGTTGTTAGAGATGATACTGTCCAAGTAGTTGATCTTGTCTGCTTGGGACAGTAGGGTGCCATTTAGAAAAACTTCTCACAGATTCAACTTTATGTTATGGGTTTCTTGAGTGTTGATCAGTAGTCCGAATCATTTTGATGCTGTAGCAAAGGCTGTCCATTAAAGTACTTGTAAAACAGACACAAGGATGCAGCATTGAAGTGATGGGACATGATTGGAACTTGGTTGTTAGTGCAGGATCTATTAGATTGGAGATACATTTTTAGAAGGGATTGATGCACCAACCCAAATCTGGCGGCAATTGTCTATGCATATGCAAATGGTGGCTTTGTAGAGATACAGAATACTGTCGGGTGTGAGTACTTTTCTAGCATAGTAGAGGGAGCCCACATTCCTTACCACAGCCTTGGCACTGTTTTCAATGTATTTGTTCCAATTCGTGTTGCCTGTGAATGTTGAGCTGAGGAGTTTGAATGATGAGCCTTCAGATAGTGTTACTAGTCAGCTCAATCAGTGGTTGAGAAGTGGTTGAGAAGGTTTCATGTAATTGTTAAAAGAAAGAAATTTAATTTAAGTAGCATCAAATGTTACTAGAGTAAAACCCCGGGATACGGCATCAAAGATGAGTAACAAAATACAGTACAGTATATAATATGCATGTATATAATCAAATAACATTATAAATAACACCGTAAGGCAGGGCAAATACCATAGCCAAGGGCTAGAAAAACATTGTATTCCACATTGTAACCTGAAAAAACGTATCCTAGGGCCACCGTATCCCAAGGTTCTACTGTATGTATTTATATTTCCATTTCACTACGAACTGGAAGTAATTTTCTAAGGTTTCAGCCATTGTCTTGGATATATGTACATTCGTTTTTCTCTCATGTTTGTTATAGAGCATGGTGTTATCAGCAAATATACCCATCTCAAACACAATTTCATCAGGCAGGTCGTTTATGAATATCAGGAATAATAAAGGTCCAGGGATCGAGAATTGAGACACATTCACATTTATATCATGTTGTTTGAACATTTGGCCAATGAGGATAACTTAGAGTTTTCTTGATGCCAGTCAAAGGCGTTGGATATATTAAGTGCTACCATTCTATCTTCTCCTTCCTTATCTAGCGCATGGTACATGCATTCAGAGATGACTTAGGATAGAACAGGCTTGTGAAAATCCATATTGTTGATCTGAAAAAAGTTTAGTATTTAAGTAGTGGATTAGCACTTGATTGACTAATGACTCAAAGATTTTGACAAAAAGAGGGAAAAGACTGATGGGGGGGGGTAATTGAGCGGATCAGTTCTTTGACGAAAGATCCTCCATTCCTAGTACCACAAAAGCAATTTTCCAGGGAAGCAAGATTTTAGACACCCTAAACTCTGCAAGAATTGAAGGAAAATATCAGGAATTAAATAAGGGAGTTAAATCGCAATCCAATCCAATCTGTCATGAATAATGTTTTGGAAAGAACACAAATATGCTAAGCTGAAAATGGACAACATTTAAAAGACATTATTTTTCATACAAGAAGATTGTGTGAATTTTGCTTTTTTTTTTTTTTTTTTTTTTTTTAATTTCCTAATGTATTAGATTGCGTTCAAATTACAGAAAGATATCATCAAAACTAAAGAATCTATTCAAGTTCAAACTGACTTTTTGGACACTCTGTATAGCAAGTATGAGATCACTTGAAGGTGTCTAGGTTTTTTTTAGGTATCACAGACATAAGAAGGTCATTTTCAGATCACTGAGTATGGCTTCTGTCCACAGAAAAATTTGGGAGAAAGTGGTTTGTGGGGTCTAAGGTGGAGTTGGAGATGAATTGCTTGTACGGCAGTTCAGCTTTCTCAATTACCGTGCAAGGGACTTCACAAGATGGTGATTGGGGATTAATTTAATGCCGCGCAGGTAATATAATGCAGACTTTACCCATTTTAAAATGAATTGTTCCAAAATCAAATTATGCCGTCTTGTCATCTAAAACAGTGCAATTTTAAATAAATACATGTCAAAAAGTGACATTTGTTTTATTGATTTGAAGAATATTTAGTTGAGAGTAATTTGTTATGGTATGAGGACAAAGTGTTGTTTTAAAAAGAATTAAATAGCTATGATTATGTATAAATTAATAAGAAATGTATTCATTTTATTTATATGGCATATTTAACTGAAAACGACAATTATTTTTATGGAACAACTTACCTCATTAAAAACATCAAATTCACTGCTGCTCATTTATAGCCATGTCTCTTCTGTGGTAACTAGAGTAGATGTTAGGGTTTTTAGTTCACTCCTATTGCAAGAGTTGTGACACCAGGGTCGGAAAGTGGGATTGAGAAATCAGCAGCGCACCCTGAGAGGGGCACTCACCTGCAAAAAGGTTCTGAGCAGTCCCGTCTGCATTCCCCGGTAAGGGCGTTTCAGGCGATCTCAAAGAGAGGAGGCAAGACCTGGGAGTGTGGACCTTCTAGAACTGCACAGAACCAGCATCACACTGCAAAATCACCAGGGAACGGATCATTACAGAAATGCTCTAATCTCTGATGATTTGGGGGGGGAGGGGCTGAAGATAAAAATCTGTAGTCAGCTTATATTAGCTTGCTCATAAAAAGTTTTAGTTCCTGGCATAATTAGTCTTGTTGATGACGATCTGTTTTGAAATGGGGCGATAAAAGTTAATTATGTCAAATATTTATTCTTGTTGCCACAGAGCAATTGGATATTGTCATAAGAGATTTTCCAAGCTTTTATGTGCTGATGTCTGGATCTTGTTATTTAAAAAAAAAATTATACAATCGATAAGTAATCTAAATTAATAAACCCTGTCAAAACAGAGTTAGATCACATTTTTAAAAAATAATAAAATATATAATAATCGTCCTTAATAATCTAGGTGTCTAACTTTGAGAAAAAGCTTATTAGACTCTACAGAGGCAAAAATTAGCATAGATCAATTCAAAATAAAACGATATCAGTAGTCTTTGTGTATTTTTTTTTTTTTTTTTTTTTGTACATGGTGGTCACCACTTATCACTTGGGGATAAGGGTTATTGCGTGTACAGTAAATCAATGGGATAGTATCGGAGTAATCGTTAGTATTTTAGTTTTATGAAATATTTTCATTAGCAGAGAGTGCCTTATTCTTCTAGAAAGAGCTGTGGGTTATTATTAATAACTACCGGAGATATCACTTAACAATGTAAACTATTTATCTGTGCACATATTTATCTATCTCAATACAGGTAGATAGATTGATAGAAAAAAAGCTCATTTTCTAAAATGACTAAAATTACTAAAAATGACAAATTCCAAAAGGAATATTATTTTTAATAGTAAATTAGTGTTGTGGAAATTAACAAAGAAATCCATCCAAATTTTATATGAATTAAAATATCAATTCCAATTTTACTTGAATAAAATGAAAAAAAAATTTACTTTATAAAAACGTTGGCATTTTAGCTTTACAGCTCTTTTGATCTTATGTAAGCAATGGGTTTTAAATTATCAACTTTTGAATTAATTGAAATATTTGCATGATTCAAATGATTTAGAAATCTAGTGTTACAGCTTTTTTTTCATCTTATGTGGACAATGGGTTTTAAATTCTCAATTTTTGATTTGATTAAGTTATTTGCATGATTTAAATGATTTTAAACTCTAGTTTTACAGCTTTTTTTAACTTATGTGATCAATGAATTTTAATTTATCAATTTTTGAATTGATCAAGATATTTGCATGATTCAAATGATTTTGAATTCTAGTTTTACAGCTATTATGATCTCATGTGATCGATGAGTTTTAACTCCTCACTTTTTGAATTGAGATATTTGTATGATTCAAATGATTTTGAACTCTAGTTTTACAGTTATTACTGGATTCTAAACTTTTGAATTCATTGCGATATTTTTATAATACAAACCATTTTGAAATCTAATTTTAGAACTTTTTCTATCTGACATGATTAACAGGTTTTCTCAACTTTTGAACTAACCAAAATGATTTTATAATTCAAGCGATTTTGAACTTTCGATCTTATGTGATTTTCAGCTTTTGAACTCCTTAGAATATTTGTATAATTCAAACGATTTTGAACCCCAATTTTAGAGCTCTTTTGATCTCGTGATTTTCAACTTTTTAACCTGTTGCGATATTTGTATGATTCAAACAATTTTGAACCTCAATTTTAGAGCTCTTTTGATCTCATGTGATTTTCAACTTTTGAATCCATTAGGATATTTGCATAATTCAAACGATTTTGAGTCCTGATTTTAGAGCTCTGTCTAATGTGATTAAATCCTGTTATTCTGAAATCAAACCTAATCAGTTGGGAATGCTCCCTAATTGATTTGTCCTTTGCTTATTTCCAGTTGGATGATATCACCGATTCAGAATCGGACAGGTCAGGAAATTCGATGGTCAAATCTATGACTTTACAGCCACAAGGCAGTTCCAAACATTTTCCACAGAGATCAAAGACATTACCTCAGATGTCTTCAATAATTGTAGATGTAAGTATTTATTGACTTTTTTGAATTACCTTCTCTTATTACTACATAAGCAAGAAGAGTTTGTGGTATATTAGAGGCTCTGATTGGTTGAACAAGATAACGATTTACTCTTAAGTCAATACTTATTTATCTCAGCTAAGCGTCACTGAAGGATAAGGGTTAAGTTCAAAGTTGTTAGGGAAATGTTGAAATAAGTGTATCACCTGAGTAGATTATGTTGATGGATAAAGTCTAATTTTGCCTAAAAAATTATTTTATTAGTTGATCCTGAGACTGAATGCTTGTGAATTGGTCTTTGGTTTAAAATAATTTTTAGGCAAAACTGCATTAACTTTCGTTCTCAAAAAATTGAGGCTTAAATCTTTTGCATAAAGGTTTTGAATCTCGGTTTTTAAAGCTATTTTGAAATAGTTCGCTCACGGGTGCTTGTATATAGTTAACCCCATGTTTATCTTAATAATAACCCTAACACCTTTTAGTAATCTGGAATGTTAGTTTCTGGTTTTTAATAAATTGCATTGCTTTTAATCCAAAAAAAATGTGTATTTCCGTTTAAATCACTAGAGTCTTCCCATTGATATGAGTTCTCCACTTTTTGACCAAAATCAGAAATTTTTGTTTAAAAATAAAGAAAAGGCTAATTTATGTCAAATTGCTAGGGCCTTACCTCCTCATTCTTTGTCATTATTTTGCTAGATTTTATTGCTCTTTCTCGCTCTCTCTTTCTTATTGGGCATAATTAAACAAACTTTTAAATAAAGAATACTTAGAATGCAGGATGTATTATTGGGGTTAAAAAATATATTCGTACAAGTACTATTATTGTTGATAATAGTAATTCATACCAAATCATAGATTATGTCATCCCAGCAGATAACAGTGTGAAGAACATAGAAGAAGAAAAATAGAACAAATACATCAGGGGTGTGATTTCTCAGCTTTTTAGCAAAATTCTGCTTTTATTTTGAATAAAAAAAGCCAAATTGCTAGAGCTAGATTTTGAATTAAAAAAGCCAAATTGCTAGAGCTGTATGTCCTAATTTCTTCCCCATTTGGCTCGTTTTTATTACATTTTCTACCTCTCTCTAGCTTTAGCTTTCTTTCTCTTTTTCTTTTTTCTCTCTTCTTCTTTGTCTCTCTGTCTTGTCTTGAAATCCTTTTCCTCTCTTATGACAGTTTTCTCTGAAAACCGAAAATGTTAATTTTTGCCATGAAAGCTGAAACTTCAAACGATTCATGATAGGGTAGGGGAATTCGATAACTTATATCTCATCAAAGAATGACTTCCTGTCTCCTTTCCCTACATGCACTCTCAATATCTTTCTTAGTTGTTACTTTCTTAGTTGAAGCCAATAGAACGTGTCTTGAGTGAGAGAGCCATTCTTATAATGCAAAAATGATCCAAAAGAAATAATTCTGTTGTAGAGAAAAAAAAATTTTTTCCAGTTGTGAATATTATATGTAGCAAGCAAAAATTAGCAATATCAATTCAGGCAGAAAAGCTTTGAATTGTAAAGAATGGTATTAGTGATGCTCCTCCTCTCACGTTTAAATAAAAAGCTATGGCAGAAAAATTAAAAAATATTCAGTATATTTTATATAGCAATTCTTGTACCTGTGTGGTTCGTTCTTATCACCCCTGGCTATAAATATAATCATCCAAATTTTTATGATCATACCAATTGTAGTGGCTTGCGCCATTCATTTGGCATTCGATTGTGATTGGTGTGAGACACCAGTCAAGTTTACAATCTCAATAATCAGTACTGCTGTGACAACAGCATATTCTTTTCATTGTTTTTACTCTCGAGTATATATCCGACACAGTTATACACAATTAATCAACCGAGGATCACATCACTCTACATAAAAACATATAAGATATCAATGGATATATACCTGAGAATCAAAACAAAGAAAAGAATATGCTGGTGTCATAGCCCTAATAATCTGTATAGCAGAAACTGGTTGAATTTCTGTGGTCTTTAATCTGTTGGGCTGAGGCATTTGTTTTGCATAGCACAGTACAACAATGGAAAAATATTGCATCACGTTGTTTAGGGAAAAAAATTGTTTTTCACCTGCTGATCTCTACACATGCAGATAATTTTTTTCTTCTATAAAATCTGTCTTCTCGGCAAGCAATGCCTTTATTTAATGGCAGCCATCAAATGGAAATTAAATGAACATCTGAAGCAATGGGAAAATAGTTTATTTCTTCTAACGCTTCTAAAAGCAATCTTCTCTACTTCCACCACTAACACTTGAACCTCAATTTTACTTCCACTAAAATGAATCTCTTCTTGTGGAAGTTATTTATCTCTCTCCTATGACGGGATCATGTGACACAAGGGTTGGAAAGTTGGATTGAAAAGCCAACACCATAGATGAAGACCACTCTGACCTGCAAAAAAAAAAAAAATGCCTGAGCAGCCTCGTCAGCATTCTCCAGTAAGGGCTCCTCAGGCGATTAACAATAAACTAACTCCTTCTCAAAAAAAGAGAAGGCAAAGCCTGGGATGATAGACCTCCTAGAACTGCACATGGACTAGCAACATACTACAATCAACAGGAAAAATGGCATTTAAAAAATGACCTAGACTCCATTGGTTTTGGTGCCGAGGGAAAAAAATCTCTGGCTGAGGAAGCCCCTTTCTTTGATAAGCTCCTAGGATCGATTCTTGTTCCAGGCCTTAAATCACTTAATCAAATGACTTACATCAAATCTGTTGCTAATGTTGCTGTAAAAATGGTTGGAACATTCTAACATCCAAAGAAGTGCCAGAAAGAGGAAGGGCTTCAGAAGAGGGATTTTTATTTCGGTAGGAGAGAGAGAGGGGGTTAGAGAGGAGGGGGTAGGAAGTCTCTATTATTTTAGTCCACAGCTGCAATCTGGCCTCTTACTGAAATATTCTTGGAGGCTGAACATGGCTGACAAATCTTCAGTGTGCATTTTGAAACATGCTGATGTCATATTAAAAAAAACGTAAAACTGATATCATCAGAAAAAGTTTTTATATAAATGTTGACTTAAACGTACAGAATAGTTAACTAATTTTATTTATTGCGCACTATTATCCTCATCTTTTATTAGTTGTTTCACAATGTTTCGTCCAACTATTCCTCTGACCTTCGTCAGGAGGTAACCACGACGGATAGGAACTCTGAATCTCCTGACTGCATTCACTGCAATTACTGCCTTCCATAGTTGTTGTCATCTCACCACGTTTTGGCCAAGTAAGCCTCTGGCCGGCTTTGGGTAACATTGACAAAAAAATCTATTAAATCTATTATTGCAATTATTATTAGTAGTAGCTTGATGCAAAGATTTTATCGATTAAAATTTCATCTTGAAAATGAAAAACTCATTTTGAAAATTTTTATTCCTAACAATAATGACCTTTGTTCTCTGTAATTTGATTCCATCTATCAACGGGCTTATAAATTCCTCACTTGTAAAATTCTTTAGGTTTTTATATGAAATATGAATCTAACTCAAGTTCAATCTTCTCTTGTGATGTAAAGCTAAGGTTTTGTAGTCCTCGAAATGTAAAGCTAAATGGTTTTGTAGTCCTCGAAATAAGAGATAATCCGAGGGAGCTACATCAGGAAAATATACAGGATGGGGTAAGATTTTTCCAACCAAATTTTCCTAGAAAATCTTTGGTCAAAAGTGTGAAGATGAACATTATCATGATGAAAGATTATTCCTTTTCTGTTGACGGTCGTTTTGGGGTCAACATATTTGAGAATATTGCAAAAAACATGAATGATGTTGTAGTAGATGAACTTGCAATAAGCACAGTAGTAGGAGTAAATTCTTGCGGTTCGAGATTTGAAATCCATTTTCTTTCTGGCTTGTCCAATCACAAGCCAGCTCTTAGTCACGTGACCGAGTATATAAAAGGCAAAATTGGCAAACCCTCTCTCTCTTTTTCTCCCTGGCTTTCACTGACAGCAGACATTCGCCTGGGCATTTGGCCCCAGGCCTAACGTGAGTACAACAAACCAACATGGCTATCGTCAAAACTTCCACATGCACTTCACACAAGTACTCTTTCCTACAATGAGACACTAACCCTTTGTCCCATATCTACTATCGGACGCACGCTCCTACACACGTAAACACATTGAACACTTGTCTCTCTCTCTCAACAGGCTTGTTTAATATCTAATCTTCGTCTCCACATCAGGAACTCTTTTCACGACTACTATAAATACAAGCGCGAACGAACACTAAACTCTCTTACTAACCCGTTTCTTGCATGTACACGCTACTAACGAAGATGACAAATAAAGCTGTTTTTTAAGTATTGAAATGAAATTTCCTTTCTCTCGTCATCATTAATAACTAAAAAGTTTTGATAATCTGAAAGAAAAAATTATGAAGTAATCTCATTTCTCACGGGTGTTGGTCCGCCATATTTGTAATGTACAGACTGCACAATCAAAAATCATAGAATGTTCTAGAAGTAACATGATGTCCAAAAGTCTTCATCGAATCGGCAAATCGAATCGACATTATTAAAAAGCCATGCATTTATAGTACATTTATAATATGAAACATTTAATGCCGTTTTCATTATTTTATTCCAATATTTGATCATCGCCGGTTTCTACGATCTTGATTGCTCAATTTATAAAAGAACATCAAACAAAAACGTAATTATATCGTTAACAAACACTAACAGAGGTAGGCGCACATACGTGTTTGATACTGATTTGCTTCACGTGAAACTACTTAGTCAACTTGGAACTAATTCCTTTCACCTGAACAATAAAATCAATAGAAAATGACGAATACGGCAGATATTCACAATGGAATTATATTAACCGTTTCTTTAATTTAAACGTTGTGATTACTAGCCGTACTTTTTGGAACTTTATTAAAGTTTGTCTTCAGGTTGTTGATTAGTATGAAGATCTCCAAAACACTATGGCATGACTCTTCTTCTGTATATCAACAATATGCTTCCAAGTTGTCAAATCGACAATAATCATTAATAACTAAAAAGTTTTAATAATCTGAAAGAAAAAATTATAAAGTAATCATGTTGACATGTTTAAGTCATAGCAATATGCTTAAAATAAATTACAATGGCCTTTCTACAAACTGGAAAAAAAACTTTTGCACCGACCGGACAGTAGTAGTAGTAGTAGTAGTAGTAGTAGTAGCAGCAGTAGTAGTACTAACTAAGTTCTCACACAGGCTATCATCAGAGATTGCTCGCTGAGAATAACCGATGGTGTTCCTTGGAATCTGGGTGACAAGAAATCACCCCAGATTTCCAGTACTTTCTATCTCTTTCAATAACATTTGCAAATTAGTTTGCATTATCATGACAGCTGCTTATTGATTTTTCGCTGCCAATGACCATTGGTCTTAACTGTAACTTGGGTGGCTATAACCCTCCCCAAGTACTCTTCATACTCATTTGGTTAGAGTTCTTCCTCCTCTGTCCTTTCATCCTCCTTAACCCTTCATAATTATTCATTTTGGTGAGAAAGGGCACAGTTTATAAGATTTCTTCTTTTTCTTTTTTTTTTGTCTTCTTCTTTCTCGTCATCTTTGTCATGGTAGTTGTATTGGTAGTGATAGTAATATTTTTATTATCAAATTATTATTTTTTTTATATTTGATTATTGGCGGTACCCTGTTGTAACTCCACACCTGCTTTCTTCATCTATATGCAAAATTTACGTTTTAATTATAATATTTCTTTTGAAATAATGCAATAAGGTTTGATAATATTAATATTCAAATAATTGCCAACTAACTAATTTTTTTTAAACAAATAAAAACGAATCTCAATTTTAAAAAATGATATTTTTTTTTTGCATTTGGAAAAAGCAATAACACACAAAAAATATGAGTTTATTAACATTTCTATGAAAATAGTGTCTATTATATTTTAAATATAGAACTAACCCAAATGAGATAAATTAATAAATACTAATAAGTACTCAGAAACAAATATTGTGCTACATAGTTCAATACAAATAATAAAATCACATTGTAAGAGACAATCTTTAATTGACTCTTTCAATCCAGCATCTCTTGACAAACAATGTTTTTCTTTTCTTGCCCTGTTTTTTTTTTTACGAATGTTCCCTTTTTTTTTTTTTTTTTACATAAGGTTTCACTAACTTCTTTCTTCAATGAAGAGCTGCTGCACATCAAAATTACTACAAGTTCCTTTCTCACATTATTACAACAACGATCATATATTATTATCATAATGATATTCGAAAACAAGGCTACATTAAAGGGAGATCACTCTCATATTGTTGTCCAGGATTGCTGGATTAGTTCTTTTAAAGCCAAAATTTGACCTTTTTGGAGTCAGTTTGGCCTTTAAAAATTGTATTTGGCCTTTTTTAAAGTATGACGTATAAACTAACTAAAGAAAAAACAAGCAGAATACTGTGTAGACCATTATTTTATTATTATTATTGTTGAGGTCATCGAGCAGGCAGAGATCACCAGCATCGAGGCCATGCTGCTGAAGTCGCAGCTATGCTGGGCCGGGCATGTCTCCAGAATGGATAGTCCTATATGACAAAGAAACGATAAAAGACTCTCTGAAGATATTCCTCAGTGACTGCCACATTGATCACCACCAGTGGTCTACTCTCGCTGCTAATCGTGACACCTGGTGACGCACTGTCCACCAGGTTGTCATCTCCTTTAAGGTCTCCTGCACAGAGAATCTAAGGAGATATGCTGCAGGAGGAAGATCCGAGAAGCCTCAGGAGCCGTACCTGACATAACTTTTGACTGCAGCCGCTGCGGCCAAACCTGCTTGTCCCGCATTAGGCTCATCAGCCACAAGCGTGCCTGCAGTTGACGTGAACAGCCTTCTTCATAGAATCTTTGTTCGCAAAGTTAAGCCAAGAGAGTATCTCACTAGTTTTCATACAGGTTATTATTAGTGATTGCTTGCTAACAATGACCTGTGGTGTTCCCTGGAGTCTGAATAATATGAGTCCTCAAATTTCAAGTACTCTCCACCTTTTTTGGTATCTGTTGCAAATCTTTTTGCATTATCCCAATGATTTCTTGCCGGCAATGATGATTGGTCTTCACTGGAATTTGGGTGATAATAAGTGTTTTGTTTTGTTTTTGGTGAGAACTGGGGTGGGATGGGGGCGTTTAATTTATGATATTTCTGATAACTTCTGACCCCTTGGATTGTGTTTTGCTTTATTTCTATTTTCACTTACATGTGGCTGGTTAGTGTTCATAGCTTATGTGAGTTGGTTTCTACATGCAAGGATTTTCCTTATGATTTCGCCTGATCTTAATCTTCCTTTTGATTCCAATTTCCCCAAACCTTTTTTTCATGGTTTCCAAGTGCTCAGACAATTACAGCAGAACCCCGGGATACGGTGACCCCAGGATACATTTTTTCAGGTTAAAATGTGGAATATAATGTTTTTCCGAACCCAGGTTACGGTATTTGTCCCGGCCTTACAGTGTTATTTATCATGTGATTTGATTATAACCATGTGTATTATATACTGTACTGTATTTTGTTACTAATTTTTCATATGCACTGTATAAAATTTTGCTTTGGCCCTGCCATACAGCGATTTCACCTTACGATCCCAACCCCGGAACAGATTAATGCCGTATCCCGGGACTCTGCTGTATTCGTATTATATTGACTTTCTTGATATTCCATATTCCTTTCAGTTCTCTGACAAATTCCATTCTTATCGCCTTGATCCTCAATCTGTAATCCGTTGCAATGGCAGGTTAATTATTATGACAACCAGTCTCCTTGCTTGAATGAGCTTGTCTATTTGTATACCTATGTCCTAGACGATTTTGTGCTTTTCATTTTCCTGTACTGTCTCCAGTTTGTGTTTGTCTAATTTGTCTGTATGTTCCAATTGTATTTATTTGCATAGTTCCCATTGTACTGTCTTTCCAACATAATCTTATTTGCTTTGCATTTTTTTTATGTCTAATTTCATGCAATCACTTATGTATTTTACTGTTTTATCTCTTTATCCACAGAGTCTACATTTACTGTTTTATCTATTTTAGCTTTCATTTAGTATGTTCTAATTGCATTCTGTTGAGATATTAGTAGTGATTCAGTTTCTCTTATCAAGTGTCCTTTTTGTAGCCATGCCTTGGTGTTTTCTTGCATCTCTTCCTTGGTTAATCTCATTGATCGTCCATAGAGCTGCTTATCCAACTTTTTTCTTCTCATCTTTTTGTTTCCAGCTTTACAGCTCTCCATATTGTTCATTTTGGTAGTGCCTCTTGCTTTGAGAATCAGTCTTTTTGTGTTCTGGTTTATTTTTTTTTTCCAGTTCTTCCTCCACACAGTTTTCTAGATTTGACAGTCCTCTTCCCTACTTTTATCTTCTTTATATAGAATAAGTCAATGTCATTCTTTGGGTGAAGTGCATTGTGCATAGTCATTAGTTTCCTAGCCTTCTGTTCCAGTTATCTGAGTTCTTTTGTCCAGCCTATGAATGGTCCAGAATATCTTAGTAGAAACATTACCCAAGTGTTAATTTCTTTTATTAGGTTTATACTATTTAACTATTATTAATTTTTAAATTTTATTTTCATGCTATTATTTTTATAATTTTTTATTGATGTGTATCTGTATTATAATATTAATTCTTTTATCTCCAAAAGACATGTGACTGATATTCTTTTTTATAAATAAATCACCACTTATCAAGGCCTAGAGGCCACTCGAGGATAAGGGTTAAAGAGTGTAGAGTAGTCAATGGGACAATATCATAGTAATCGTTAGTGTAAATTTGGTAAATTGGATTACTTAAGGGGAACGGCTCATCAAGAACTTGTTTATATTGGACTTGAAAACGACCATATTGTAGTCAGCTGGAAAGCAGGAAAACGAAAGGGAGTCCCACAGGTGTGCAGTTCTATATATATATGACTTGGGTGCCATCCGCTAGAATTGAAACCAAAACATTTAACGCTCCAGCCTTAGTCATTATTTATCACTCCAATGTCATTACCATCTAAGCTACATGATGGATATGAAGGTTAAAAATTAAGTGACTTTCAGCTAAGAATGTTTAATTTTGCGCATGTGCAAAAATAACAGCAGGAGTAACAGTTTAATTCGACTTGCCCTACAAAGGTCAACTGTTTTTATTTATTTTTTTATTTTTGCAATTTTAACTCATTAGCATCTATTTTCACAAGCTAAAAAATTGTTCCACAGGTTCAAATCTCCTAAATATCAAGTTTCAAGTCAGGAGACCAAAAATTCAGAGAGGAGTTAGGTAGAGACTTTCTACAGACACAGACAAGTTTACTTTTATATATTAGTAGTCTGCCACTTTTTTTGGCAATTTTATAAGTTCCAAATCTCAGCGACTATTAATCAGAAGTTGAACGAACTGGGTTACGAAACTCTGATCCGTCATACTCTCCAGATCTCTCACTTACTGACTACCACTTTTCCAAGCATCTCAACAACTTTCTGCATGAGAAATGCTTCAAAAACCTAAGCGATATCAGAGACGCTTTTGGCGACTTCATAGCCACCAGAACGCAAGATTTTTACATTACTGGCATAAATACACTTGCTTTGCATTGGCAAAAGTATGTTGATTCGGATGGTGCTTATTTCGATCAATAAATTTTTGTTTGAGCTGAGATATGTTCATCTGAATTTAGAAGTTAAAAACTGCAAGAACTTTTTTGTCAACCTGATATATAAATAAATAAATTAAGTAATAATAATAAAAGGTATAATACTATTTAAAAAATTAGATGATGCAAGAATCTGATTATCAACTTTTTAATATTTTTAATCAATTATAATTTATTATTTGACAACTATTTGTTTTCTGCCATTTTCACAATTTTTTTTGTATTCTTTTTTTTTTCAGAAACCTGGAAGTTTTTCAACAGAACGACATCCATCACCAACTCCCTCAATTTTAAATGCTGTCAAGGTAAAAGAAACGAAACAAAAATCTAGTAGCGTAACAACTAATTTTGCCACCCGGGATAGTCGTAAGATTTACCCACCTCCTCCCCTTCCCCTTCGCTGGCCGTTGATAATCTCTTAACCTTCAAAATTCTAGAGAGTCCTCCAAATATTTATTTTCCTATACATATACAGTCGTCATCCAAGAAAACCAAAGATTTTTCAAAACAGAAACGTGTAATTCATATTATGAAAAATTATTAAACTAATTTTAACTGGCTACACAAACAAATATAATAAACTTTCAACCCTTTTAACAAAAAAAATTATTCTTATAAAAAACAGGAGTATTCAACTTAAAATATTTATTTTCATTTGACATAAAACTGATGCTACAGTTGAAGAATCTGTTTAAAAACAGTATTACACACATTAAACACACAAAAGAAAAAAAAACATATTACGACCTTAAAAACTTATTTTGGTATAAAATTTTAGATTTTTTTATGCTTTAGGTTAGAAGAGAGAGAACCAGCAAAAACGTTGATCATTAATGCTCCTCGAAGTGTTGCCATAGACAGTTGTGTTGTCTACATAGCTGTCAACAAATGAGCTCAATATAGGAGTAAGAAGGCCATTGATGATTAGAAAATGAGTTGGGCCCCGGAACAGAATCCTTAACTAGTCAGTAATGTGTTTGACAGGTGGCAATGAAAATGACTTTGTTTATGAATATTCTGACGGAAACTTAATTCTCAGTCACTTTCTATTGTGGAAGAAGACAAGTGCTTGTTATGAATGCCTTACAATTGGAGCTCAGTCAAACACTTTCCATTGAAATTGACAGCATAAACATACAAGGTTCCTTCAATAAATTTCCAGACTTTTTTGTACAAGCATTTAAAATTGTTGTAGACTCTTGAAAAATTCAGTATGTTATTGCTATACATCTTATAAGATGACTGACCATTTTTTTATGATTTCAGGTTCAAATTAACAGCTACAGCAGGAATTGAAATACACCTTACTAAAGCCTGATTGTCACAGTTGGTGAATTTCCAAAATGCAATCTGGACGTGAGGACACTTTAGAAGAACGATATGCAATATAATCTTGTTTTAAATTTGGAAAAAATGCCACAGAAACGTATGGAATACTTCAGTCTGCTTTTGGACCATCTTGCATGAGTTGAGCATCAGTTTTTGAATGGCATAAGAGATTTAAGGAAGGCAGGGTGTCTGTGAGGGATGATGAGAGGTGTGGGAGAAGTAAGAAACACCAGAGTTGATTGGCCAAATAAAGAATTTCATGGATAAGGACCATTGTATAAAGACAATATAGAGACAGTTTGATGTCAGTGTGGGAACTGTACACACAATGATTCGTGAGAAACTGAAGATGCAGAAGATTTGCGTGAAGTTTGTCCCAAGGGTGATGTGCATAACTCCATCCTTGTCACAGACTATTTGATGGGCATCAAGACACTTCCTCACCCTCCCTATAGTCCAGACCTTTCTCTCTGTGACTTTTGGTTATTCCCTAAGCTCAAGGAAAACCTTTGAGGCTGTCGTTATGAGACAATTGAGAAGATGAAAGAGACTGTGATGAGGGTCATTGACACGCTCACACACGAGTACTTCCATGGGGGCCTTCTAGAAGTTGTTGGAAAGGTACAACAAGTGCATTGCAGCTGGAGGAGATTACTTTGAAGGGGACAAGAGTTTCATCTCACTACTTATGCAATTCTCTATCTGCATAAAAGCCAAGTACGTCCAAGGATGGAGTACTGCTGCCACATCTGGACAGGAACTGCTAAAAACAGCCTATCCTGCCTTGACAGAGTGCAAAATAGATTTTGTAGCTTAGTGAGGGATACCCTTTTCTCTTCCCTGCAGCCTCTCTCCCACAGAAGAGACGTTGCGAGCCTGTCTTTGTTTTATCGTTATTTCCATGGCAAGTGCTCGTCTGAGCTCCAATCTCTCTTACCCCCTTGCCAATCTTTCACGAGAAACACCCGTCTGGCTGAAACTACTGTCAATAATTTTCCCCACTCTTTATCTGTGCCTAAATCCAAACGTAGATTCTATGGGCAGACTTCTTTCTTAGAAGTGCACGATTGTGGAACTCTCTTCCGTTTGCCTGTTTCCCACCTGACTACAACTTGGATGTCTTCAAGTCCAACATAAACAAATTCCTGACAAACCGCCCTCTTAAGTAAGACACTCTATCAAATCTCCAATACTAATGATTACTACAATACTATCTCATTGATTACTGTACACGCAGTAACCCTTATCTCTGAGTGGCCTTCGGCCCTTGATAAGTGGTAACCTCCATGTAAAAAAAAACAAAAAAAAACTATCCATAAAAGCACCCATGCAAAAAAAAGTCTGGAAACTTATTGAAGGCACTTCGTAAACTAACAATATGTCTTCTGTAGAAAAGTCTTATAATGATGAGAACAGTTCACCTTTATGAGATATAGTAATCGATTGTGCACTCTGTAAAGACAGGAAAGTGTGCAACAGCACAGCTGATACAGCAGTAGTAGTGTATATTAGGACTTATCTGAATCTATATCTGTTGGAAAAGGATTGCCTCTGAAGTCAAGCACTATCAAGTTAATGTTGATACTATTTGTTTCAGCCTTTTGCTCATCAACAACTACTTTTATAGAGAAAAAGGATTTGACAGTCAAAAGGATATTTTCAGATATTCTATAACTAGAATGCTAATGGAGCAAAACCCTATCAAAAGCCTTTACTATGTCAAGAGCTATCATCCTAGAAACCTAGTCCCCATCAACAAATTCACTGACCCTGTGCAATATTACAGTCAGCACGTCATCTGTTGATCTTACAATATGAAATCCTTATTGCTTGTCACTAAAGAGATTGCTTTTGCTGAAATGAATTGCTTATAAAAGACTTTTTATATTATTTATAATGAGATTGATATTTATAATTTTTATTTTGTTCATGGTTCTTTTAAATATTTTTATTTTCAGGATAAAGCAGCATTTTTGAACAAAACTAAAGTAATGGAAAATGGCAAAAAAGTCGGGTAAATAATTTTTTTATTTAAATTATATTTTTTTATTATTTAAAATGTATAATTTTTTTATTATTTAAAATTATTCATCTCAAAACGTGTTCAAAGAAGGGTTGTAGCAGTGAAAGGTATAAAATTTGACTTAGAATTGCAAAATTCTCACTCCAACAATTTGAAAATATCTGCACTCCCCTCCAACTCTGACTTTTTTTTTGTAGTCTTTCAATATTAAGGTAGTCTGGTTCATAAATATTCCTCAAAGTTTAGTTCCTTTGGAGTATTTTCGAAGGGATTGGGAGAGAGGGCATAATATGGATACAACAGCCCCATTTGAAAATTTCCATATTTAAGATTTGCATTGAATTTGATCCATTGTCATTAGGAATCACTTAAGCAAGATTTCTTGAATTTCGATTTCTTTTTAAGATCCCTTAAACTTAAACCTGAATGAAAATCATAATGAATCTTGATCACCATCATATAATAACTTTGGATCAAAATCATATAATAAATTTCGATCAAAATCATATAATGAATTTGGATCAAAATCATATAAATTTTGATCATGTCATATAAATTTTGATCAAAATCATATAACAAATTTTGATCAAAGTCATATAATGAATGGTGATCAAAATCATAGAATAAATCTATGATCCAATAATATAATAAATTTTGATTCAAAATTTTATAATAAATTTTGATCAAAATCATATAAATTTTGATCCCAAATCATATAATGAATTTGGATCCAAAATCAAATAATGAACTTTGATTGAAATTAAAATAATGTTAGTCCCTTCATTTTTAGTTTTGTAAGGGGGCATAAAAGTGGTGCAAAATAATTTTGATCAGATAATTCATTTATCTGTCCTGTTCCTTTAGTTCTCCATATCTGGCTTGAATAAAAAATTAATTCAGGAGCACAAGAGAAAAAGTAAGGGGAAAAAATGAGCCAGCAACAAAACAGATACCAATTTAATGGTGTTAACTTTCTAATGATAATTGAAATGAATGGGAAATATGAACAATGTTGTCTATTATAGATGGTTAAAAAATAAACTTTCAACAGCATTTCCGGGTCTACAATTAGTCTCACATCTTGGGGCAGATATCTTTCTAGTTAGTTATATAAAAAATGAATGACATTTTTTTATGTATTTTTTTATGATATATTAAAAAGAAACAATCTTTCTTATTTAATTTCAGCAAAAAATGGAGTCAGTCTTATGTGAAATTATTTGGATCCAACATTGCATTTTATCGTGACCAGCGCGCAGCTGCTCAAGTGTCAGGATCGAAGAACGGTAATCCAGAAATGATTTTTAACCTCCAAAATGCAAAATGTGAGAAAGCGCCAAAAGAATGGTCAAGCAAGAAAAATGTATTCATGGTAAATATCTTGATTTCATGATTTTCTTCAAGTAATTCTTTAAAATCCAAGGCCATCTCTATAACAGGCCAGGCAATCATGCAACTTGGAAGTCTCTTACTCAAGGCAATGTGAATTTTTTTTAGATAATTGAAGTTTCGGTTGTACATTGCATAAAAGCATGGGGCGCTGTGCCACATGCAGTTCCACAGTTCTCTGCTAACTAGAGCTTGTGTGCCTTCTCATCGTCAATTTTATCTGATCATCTGCGAAATCATGTTGTTCTCAGATCCATATCATCAGTTTGTCAGTGAGTGCAACTGGAACTACCGTTACCCATGGAATAACAGGATTGATTATCGAGGTTTACTCCTCTAGATCCACCATTGATTGAGATTTTCGGACTGACTTCCTCATCTTGGTTGTTATAGTTATTTTGTCCTCCGGCCTTCATCAGGTGTTTTGTATCGAACTGGGGAACCGTTTAAGAGTCTCGAACACAACCCTTTATTATTATTACGGGGGTACCATGTTTGGACTCCAGCTAGGCTCTGGGACATAGTTGCTAATTCTCTGTTTTGAATGTTACTTTTCACTGCCTTTGTTCAGGATTGAACTCAGCACCTTTGGGTAACTGTAAACTTTGATACAATGTCTAGGACCACTCGGCCATATGTCACTAGGACATAATAAAGGGTTGGGTTCGAGACTCCTAACAAACGGTTCCCTAGTTCGATACAAAACACCTGATGAAGGCCGGAGGGCAAAACGGACGAAACATTGTGACTATAACAACCAAGATGAGGAAGTCAGTCCGAAAATCTCAACCAATGAAAACACCTCATCTCAAAAATACAGACAATTACTATATCTACCATGTTCTGTTGTGGATGCCTGATGGCCACTCGAAAAGATACTACTCCTCTGTGTAATATCCTTCCCCCCAGCTTTATGATGACCTTCCACCAATATCACTGAAAGTACAGCAGAAAAGGATGAGAGTAGGCGGTCACTGCATAAGACACAACAAAGAGGAAGCAAGCAAGCTAGTTCTCTGGATACCAACAGATGAACTCCCAAACCATGGTAGAAAAAGAATGACCTACATCGATAACCTGCTACAGGACACAGTATTGGGAAGTGTTTGGGACCTGCAAACTATCATGCGAGATTGAGAGAACTGGAGAAGTCCTGTAGAATCAGTGGTGAAGCATCCTGAAAGACGACGGAGATGAGAGATGAGCTGAGATAATTGATTTTTTAGATAATTGATTTTTTAGATAATTGAAATAGTAATTAAAATTCACCTGTGGGGAGGGGTCTTTTTATGTGTTTTACATATCAAATATATACAGCATAATCATGTTGACACATTAGCCAGATTACTAAAGTTAAGCAATGATTAACCTGGCCAGTACCAAATGGGTGACCATTTAGGAATACTAAGTGTTGTATATGTTCTCAGCTTATCTTGACATTATTTCCAGTCGTCCTGAACTTATATATATTATAACAGTGTCGACTCAATTATAACAGTGTCGACTTAGAGGTGTGGTTGAAGATAGCACAACTCTTGCCACAAAAATTTTACGTGCAGGCACTCTTCAGTAGGTACTTATAGTCTGTCTAGACTGGACAGAGCTGTTTACATATCAAATAATAAGAACCACAATGAACTAATTGATAAAATTTGACAATTATTGACAAATTCCTATAAATGTAGGGACATATAACTTTAAATAAACAAAGGCATTAAAAATGTTAGTTTTTGAAAAAACAGCAGGTTCGCACAGGTTTAAAAAGCCCTTGAATTTTGATTTTTGCCTTGAAAATACCTTATTTCTATTATTACCTTGAAAAATCCTTGAAAATATGGAAAATGTCTTGAAAAGGCCTTAAAAATTGTATTCTTTATGTCTAGTAAAAATTTGTGTTGATATATTAAAAATAAAATCAAAATAAATGCTATTTAAATTATTTTTTTAAGTATTAATAAAAATACCATTAAAATATTTTTTTTAATATTGAAAATAAAATCGAAATACATTGTTCTAAAATTGCATCGTATTATTGTGGAGACAAGAGTTATGTCCCTTGATCACAAAATTACTCAGTTTTCCATATAATAATGGGTAGTTTTGAGATAAAGGAATGTAACTCTTTTATCCACAATACCGAAAATTCAAAGTTTGTAAATAAAATCTACAATAGGGAAAATAACATTTAATCATGCTTGGTTGGTCAAATATAAGTGGATCAGGGAATATAAATATGTTTGTTGTGCATGTAAAAAAGCATTTGTCTTATGCAAAACTGGGTGAAAATGTCTTGAAATCGCACATGGCTGGGAATTAACCACAAAACGAACCAAAACTGTAAATAATTGACTGGTTTTGTTGCATGTTAGAGAACTCTATGTAAATAACTGTGTGACGATTAAAACTACTTAATGAAATAAGAGATAAATATGACTTTTTCCGTTGTCAATTATTAAGTTTTTTTGTTTTAGTATATCATTGTTTATGTATCAAATTTTATTTTGGAAAATTGAATTTTTTCTGGAAAAGGCTTTGAAAATTTCACAGAGTCCTTGTAATGGGCATTGAAAATCTGAACGAACCCTGAAACAATGCTGTCAATATGAAAAAAAAAATCTATTAAAAGATTATAACATGAAACGTTTACAAAAATATATAAATCTTGTTTAAGACATCAAAACAATATGAACTATTATTTTAACTTTTTTTTTTTAATTGATAATGCCGAAAAAATGATTTCCAATAAAATTCAATTTTAACTTCATGCAGTATATTCACAAACTTATAATCCAAATGCAATTTATGACATAAAACAGAATCTCAACTGAAATAAATTTGATGGGTTAGAATCTGTTTTCTGAATGAACTATTGCTTTCACTTTTTTAATTTAATAATGATAACAAAAAATAGTTCTCAATAAAATTCAGTTTTTACTTTTTACAGAATATTACTCATAAACTTATGATCCAAATATAATTCTTATGCTATAATACAGAGTTTCAGTGGAAATAAATTTGGTGGATTAGAACACCATTTTTAGAATTAAATTTTCTTGAGACAACAATAGTGAAAAATATTTTTTGATGATTAACTATAAATCTTACCTCCAATAAAAGCCTCCAAATGTTAGATCTATCTACCTGTTATAGGAATGGCCTTGGTTTTAATGCATTTATATAACTTAGTGAATACAGTAACTTTAAATGAGGCAAAATACTTTTAATAGTGTCTCAATATGATTGAAGGTTACATAGAAAAATATGATTTGTAAACGTTTGTTTTTAATTTATTAAAACATTCAAGTTCACCATAAAACCTGTGTATAGTAGGGCGACAACAAAGCACAAGAGAAGGCTAGACATGTCAAAGCTTGGAGAAAGAAGATGGCCAGATAGACTACAACTTGCAATCAACTCAGCATTGGAAGAAATCACTGATGATTCTGATTCACCAGAACAAATGTAGGACTCACTAAGTAGGCCTGTATTCTCCGCTGCGGCAGAGGTACTTGGCTACACAAAGAAGCGGAATGCAGACTTGTTCAATGAGAAAGACCAAGAAATTAGAGATGCACTAGATGAAAAAAAACTGAGTCTTAACATCAAAACTAAGTAACCAACTAGAGCAAACCAGAAAAAGCTGAAAAAAGTGAAGGCAGAAGTCCAGAAAAAGCTTAGAGAAATGGAAAACACCTGGTGACTAAAAAAGGCTGAAGATATGCAGAAGCAAGCGGAGGAAAACAATTCTGCAGGTTTCTTCAGGTCACTGAAGGAAGTGTATGGCCCCAGAGCCTAGATGACTAACACCCTCTTATCAGAAGATGGAAACACTACACTGACCTAATGAAAACAGTTAATTCAAAGATGGCAAGAGTACTTCAATACCCTATTGAATGTAGAATCCAATACGGATGAGGATGTCTTAAGCTACATAATTGTCTTCCCTCAACAGATGGACCTGGGTGACACACTAACTCTTGGGAAAGTAAGGAAAGCAATTAACAAAACTAAAATTAACAAATCTCCAGAAATTGACAGTGTACCAGCTGAAGTATATAAGTTCGACAGAGAACAACTCATAAGAAAACTTCACCAACTAATAGCAAAATGCTGGCAACAAGGAATGCTGCCACAAGAATTCAAAGATGTCATGATCATCCCAATCTATAAAAACAAAAGTGGCCACAAGGACTGCAGTAAGTACTGAGGTATATCCTTGCTGACCATTGCTGGGAAAATAATGGCTAAAATGGTGTAAGCTCGGCTAACAAGACTGGCAGAAAAGGTTCTAACCGAATCACAGTGCGGGTTCATGTGTGAAAAATTTACAATAGATATGATCTTCAGCTTATGGTAGATCTAAGAAAAAAAAACATTGAACAGTACCAGGAGTTCTACATAGTCTTTGTAGACTTTTGCAAAACATTTGATACAGTTGATGGAAAAATGCTGTGGAAAGTCCTTAAAGTGTTCGGATACCCCAATCACTTTGTGGTAATTATCAAACAATTTCACAAAGGAACAAAAGGAAGAGTTGTAATAGGGAACCTAGAAAGCAAACTCTTGGAAGAAAACCACAGCATCAAATAAGGATGCGTACTGGCCCCAACACTGTTCACCCTCGCCCTATTTCTGACAACCGTCCTAATGCTGCTTCATCAAAACATCGAAGGTGTCTTCACCGCACGCGTTCTGACAGAAAACTTCAACTTTACAAGACTGAAGACCAAAACCAGAAAGGAGCTGATAACAGAACTGTTTGTTCGAGCTAAGACACTATCGACGACACAACCCCAGCACCCACATATGTGGTGCCTGTGACCGGATGTTTCACACAGAAAGAGGACTACACCAACACCGTGGGATAAAGCACCAAGGCCTCGACTAATTATCGTCAAAACTGACGGGCTGCATGATGATGATGATGATGATGATGATGATAACATGTAAAAATGACAATAATTAAAAAGATTGCAAATATAATGTTTTATGCTCCATAATTTATAATCCAAATTTAATGCATGATATAATATAAAATCTCAGCTGAGATAAATTTGATGAGTTAGAATCAATTTTCTGAATAACTATTGCTATTTTAAATTAATAATGATAACAAAACATCCTATCTGAGATTATGTTAGTATTTGGTATGTAAAATACATAACAGCAACAATTGATTGATAAATTTGACAGTTATTGACAAATTCCTATAAATGAAGACGCATGATTTTGAATAAACAAATGCATTAAAAATGATTGTTAATATGAAAAGAAAACCCTAAAAGATTATGACCTGAAACTTTTACCAAATATATCAAACTTAGCAAATTTGGCTTTAGAAATTAAACCAATATGAATTGCTGATTCAATTTTTTTTTTTTTAATGGCAAAAAAATAGTTTGAAATAAAAAAAAATCAGTCAGTATTAGTTCAGAAGAGATATGGTTGAGGATCATGCAACCCTTGTTTTACAATAGATTCCTCACGCAGGCATCCTTACAAGTGTTATCCATTGTTTCGTGAAACTGAACAGAAACCTAGTAATGCATACGATAAAAGGGTTTTCGATTCTAAAGAATTTAAAACAAGCCGAAAAACATAGAATCGTTTATTGTTGTGTGTTGTGTGTGTGTGTGTGTGTGTGTGCGTGTGTGTGTGGGAGGGGGGCTTTGTAAAAAAATAAGTATTTTTCTTCTTTTTTTTAGCTATCATTCAAAAAACTGCATCCTATTTAGCATATATTCTTTCCATTTGTTTTTTAAATTTTTTTTGTCCCCATTTTTTAAATAAAAGAATAAATAAATTTATTCTTTTGTTTAATTTTTTTTTTTATTGTTAAAGAAATAGATTAATACGCTTTTTCTCGCTCCCCTACCTTCCATCTTTGGAAAATAAATTTTCAGGGTAGATAAAAGAAAAACGATTTGTATGAATTTTATTAAAAAAAAAAAAAAAGTCTATACATTCATGCTTTACAATATAAAAGCTTCTTTTCACATGTTTATTACTCTACATTCGACTCCATAGCTTCTTTTTTAAACAAAGGATTGAGCATTTCTTTTTCATTTATAAAAATATTTGCTTCTTTATTTATTTTTCAATGATTTTCTCTAAAATTCTTCTCAGCATTTTTTTTTTTCATCTTGAAAGCAGTAATTGCACAATAGATGACACGACACAGTAAATGCTTTATCGTCAAATAAAAAAAAAATCGTCTGTAACTTAATGGCAGCCATATTGTTTTTTATCTTATATTTTTTTACTTGGTTTCATTTTTACTATGTACATTAAATGCATGTCATTAAGATGCGATCAATTTATGCTGTGTATTTCGCATATGTGACACTACAAAGAAAATGCTTTGCATTATTTGGATTATTCGGACTACTGTTCTCATCTTGAGTCTTATTTTCACAAAGTTTCAGTCAATGTAACCTCCGACCTTCCTCAGGTGTAGCTTGTTAAAATCAAAAATCTGTGCAGAATTTTGAATAGAACCCTTTATTTAATACATGAGGTAGCATGCTCTCATTCCGTCAACCATAACTAAATAGAAGTTTTAAATAATTTGTAATTATATTTTGGAGTGTCACCTGCATTGTCAACATCCAAAAGAGTGTAACATACAACTATATTTTACAGATAATTTTATCCATTGTGTCACATTTTTAGTACATTTCTTTTTTCTTGTTGTTATTTTTCTTTATTGTGAGGTGTTTTTAAGGCCTAGTGATATCCAATCCCTCATCATTCGACATTTTTTTCTTTTTCCTTTTTTTCTTATTTTCTTTTATGTTTGTGCATACATTTCTTTGTCAATAAAAATTATATTTTTTGCTTTGTAAATAAAAAAGATGTTTATTATGCTTTTGTAAATAAAATTTTGAAAAACATTCATTCAAGATGTCACTTTTTTTCACATTCTTTTCCTCCTTCGCATTACGGGTTCGAGCCTGCCTGCCTACTACCACTTTTTTTTTTTTTTTTTTTGCTCAACACATACCTCCAAACACTCGGGCAAAGCCGGGCACCCAGGCTAGTTCTTTAATAAAGTGTTGTATAAAAAATGTGGGTCCTTAGCAATGAATTATAAAAAAAAGAGTTCTGCTCAAAATTCTGTGCAGATTTCAGATTCCCAAGTTTGACAAGATACACCTGATGAAGGCTGAAGATTACATCGTTCGAAATGTTGTAAAAACACCACTCAAGATTTAAAGCAGCAGTAGCTAGAATAATACAAATAATAATTCCTCATCTCAAAAAATTTGGAAAGAAAGAAAATACTATTTGAAACTTTGGTGTCACACTGCAAAGGAAATGCTGCTTAAAACTTAGGTGTGACACTGCAAATAGAAGGCTATTTTACTCTTGTTTGTGGCACTGCAAATAAAATATTATTTTAAATTAAAGTATGAGAATAGAAAGAAAATGTTAGTTTCAACTAAGGTGTGACAACAAAGAAAGTACTTTCTGAAACTAGCATGACTTGAGATGCCAACAGATATAACCTATTGTAAAGATTACAAAAAATTTGTTTTTGCAGCATAACGTTTGAGTCCTGTTCCATAATATAATTCTTGATTTAATTTCTTTGTCCTTCAGTATCGTTAGACCTTGCACATCAAAATGAAATACTTGTACATGTCGTTTGACAATTCCTTTTAATTTAAACGCTTTTCACTGTGCATTAACTATCTTTTTATTGAAAAATTTTAACAATGTTTCTATTGTTTCACCAAGTAACTTGTTTTCCATTTGTTTTGAAAAAAAAAATATTGGTGTATTATTGTGTTTATTTATTGTCACATTTTTTCTTTCTTTAGTTGACTGACAATCAAGGGACACAACTGCTGCTCCAATCTGAAGATCAAATTAAAATCAAAGATTGGCTTCATGCAATCCAGTTGATCATCTCGGAACTTAGTGTAAGTAAATTAATTTAGAATTTAATTTTAATTATCTCTTCATCATCCATTTTGTTTCCTACGTGACATCTGTCTGCTTCTGTTACATATTGGGGACCTTACATCAATGGTGATTAAGTTAGCTTGTCTGAATTTTGACAAGGATCACTTTTAGTGCATGTCATGATAATCTTAATCTGCAAACAATTGTTCCCAGACACAGGAGACATAAATTTGAGACAGGGAGGGGGGGCAGCAGGTCAAATGGTAGACAAAACAGAATCAAATGATGACATATGATGTCACATTTGTTACATAAGAAGGGGACAGACCCAAGTAAGTAAAAGAGCAAACTAGATAAGTTTGAAAATGATATTTGGAAAAGGTTAGAATCGAACCCTGTAAGAAAAGTTAAAAAAAAAAATACATGTTAAAATCCTAGGAATGCAGAATGAGTGTCATTGTTCTTGCAAATAACTAACTATTATTTATGTCAAAGTTAGATATGAACAATACAGTTTAGAAATAATGATGAAATAAATAGGTTATAAATGAAACAATTCATTTAGGAATTTCTTTGTTTGCCAAGAGTTTGGACATACATAAATCTACATGAATGAATTTCACGTGTCGAAGCATGCTTCTGACGTTATAAAGAAGGGAATTTCCAATATATTGAGATGGGTTCGAGAGAGACAGTGAAAAAGGCAGAGCCAGGGAAGAGTTAGAAGAGACTCAGAGAAAGTCAAGTCAGTCAGACTTGGAGCTGAGAGAGGGGTGGGGGAGATAGGGGAAGATAAATGTAATCATAAAGGTTTGAATCCATTACCATCATCATCATCAACAGCAGGTATGAATAAAGGATCATGATTTATATATGTAAAAATGTCGTCATCATTACAACAGAAAGGTAAATGTGTTTTATCTATCATCTGAGAATGAATTTTGTATAACCTCCTTCAAGTATTATGTGTCCCCTCCGCCATCATCTATAATGATTCCTCCCCCTCCTCTGTATGTTAATTCCACATCTCTCTTCTCATGTTCATATGTTTCCTGTTAATAATAATATGAACTAAACAACTGCCACCGTCGGCACCATTTACGCCGTTATACAAACGACGTCTCGTTCTGTGTAACAGTGATATATAAATGTCTCATTCACTTGTTATAATGTATCCTGTCCTCCGATATATACGTCCGATATATATATAAGTCCTCCGATATATATATATATATACGTTCTCCGATATATATGACCTCTGATATATACATCCTCCGATATATATGTCCTCTGATATATACATCCTCTGATATATACATCCTCCGATATATACGTCCTCTGATATATACGTCCTCTGATATATATGTCCTCTGATATATACGTCCTCCAATATATATGGCCTTTGATATATACGTCCTCCGATAAATATGTCCTCCGATATACTTTCTGTACACAGCACATTTTCAAGAGAAACAGAGGTTTTCAAATCCGTCTCTCCATGAAAGCCATGCGGATGAGACAAATAATTCACTTGATTTCCATAAAACGTTTTCTTTCTATTTTTTCTTTTCTTCATTCTATACTGATTGATGTTTTTTCTTTCATTTTCTTTTTCTTTTTAATCTTTCCAGCTTAAGATGTTTCTTTTTATTTTTCAACTGCACTGATTGAGACGTTATTTAATATGAATATGCACATTAGTGCGAACACTAGCGAAGCATAATTCTTTGCATCATTTTTAACTGATGGTGTGCACTCAGTGTTATAATCTATAATAATAATAATCTCACCTGTCTGTATAAATGTATGTATGTATGTATGTATGTATGTTTGTATGCCTCGCAAAAACATTTGACAGAGGCGACGGATTCTTACAAGATCAGTATCATTTGAAGCTCGACATCTCGGACGACACATATTGAAAAATTGGCCAAAAACATTAATTCCATTACCCTAAACTCTGCCATTTTGTACAAGGAGGAGTCGATTTTTTTGCCAACATTTTAGCAAGTTATCGTCACCATTGGATTGACTTTGGTTAATTTCAACACTTTTGATTTCCGGTTGCGTCATGAAGACATTGGCTAAGATGTCAGATTTTCTTTCACTTTCTTTTCTGCTTTTGTGGCACGGATTTGAGCTTGCCTACTACCACTTTTTTTTATTTTTGCTCAACACACACCTCCAAACACCCGGGCAACACCAGGCACCCAGGCTAGTCATATATATAGTTAATGTAGTCATCAACACCATTTTTCTCATACGTTTCTTTTCTGCATGTCAGTTCAAAGAAGATTTTACTTTAAATCGCAATAAAAAGTGCATTGTATAGGTTGTTGTTGTTGTTGCTACTGCTGCTGCTGATGATGATAATTATGATGACTTTTATATATTAGGGACCCTACATCAGTGATGATAAGGTTAGCTTGTGTGAATTTTGACAAGGGTTACATTGAGTGCATGATGATAACCCAGATCTGTAAAACAGAATAAATCCCAGGATTGAATGAAAGATGGATGACAAAGTTGAGGTAAGTGATAACAGGTCAAATGGTATACAAAACGAATAACGTCACATTTTTCGAGCTCAGCAAACATCTCCTTGTGTCTTTCCTGCATGAAAAGAGTTTTATTAGTTTTAGTAAAACAGATAAGTTGATCAACGTCCACTTGTGAAACACAGTGAAGAGAAACGTCAGACAAGGCGATAAAAGTACCAATGTATAAACAGCCGTGCACATGTAACGAACTTTGGATTTTGAAAATTTTTGCTTTTTGTTCTTCAGGTCACAGATATTAGATCTATGAAAATGTGATGTTAGCTCATATCCGTGAGACTTACAGTAGATTGTGAAAGAAGCTGAAAGGGAAAAATCTTCTGAAGGCTGAAGTGTTAAAATGATAAAGCATGGTTAAAGTGTGTGAGATGCTGAGAGATGTTGTACATGTGTTTATAATGAATTGAAAGAAATAGTTTTCATGCATCTATTATATAAAAGCGAAAATGTGTTTGTATGTGTGTTAGTGTGTGCATTTTTTTTTTGTATGTCCAGCAAAGGCTTTTGGAGGGGGGGGGCTAGGGGGGGGGCGGGCTTCACTCATTCTTACAACTTTTTATTTACTCGCTAGATTATAATATTTCCGATTTATGAAACGAGGTTGTCTGTATCTTTTATTTCAGTGACTTTTATGTTACAGAATTCGTGCTGTGATTTCATTTCTCTATGGCGTGATGTTTGACCTAGAAAACCACACGTTGACGTTCATTTAACCATCTGCTTTTTTAAACGTTTAATTTCAACCATTATCACTTCTCTCCTCTTGTAGCGTTTTGGTAAGTTATCAGGCTATTCGCCTCAAGGCTTCGGGTTCGAGCCCAACTCCCTACCAAAACTTTTTTTTTCTTTTACACCTACAAACACCCGAGCAACGCCGGGCACCTCCGCTAGTCTATAATAAAAATCTCAATCGTCAGTTTGTGTGAATGTATGTATGTATATATGTTTGTATGTCTGCCAAAAACTTTCGACAGACGCAATGGATTCTGACAAAATCGGTATCATTTTGAAGCTCGATGTCTCGGATGACAAATATCGAAAAATTGGCCAAAAACATTCATTCCTTCACCCTCAACTGAGCAGTTTTCTGCATGGAGGGGGTCAACATTTTCGCAAAGTCAGCGTCTTGGTTGGATTGACTATGCTTAAGTTCAACGCTCAGGTCTTCCAGTCGCATTGATTTTCCCTCTGATACTACCAGTTTCCCCCCCCCCCGGATTCCTTACTACAGGCACGCCCACTAGTTTTATATATAGTAAAAAAAAAAAGTCTTAGGGAAAGAATCATTGATTAATTTTGATTTATTATAATATGTTGTACAAGTGTGTATAATGAATGGAAGAGAAATATGAGTTCTCAGGTTTTTTTTTTTTTTGTGATTCAGAAAATAAAAAAACGAAATTTAACCCCCCCCCACCTCACTTCTCCCTGCATTTGTTTCGATTAGATTTTATCTCTCTTTTTTTTTCCTCTCTCTTGCTTTATCTTTCTTTCCGTTTTTCTCTTCCCATCAAGTTTTGTCTTGCCTTGCTTTACCCCCCTCTCCCCCCTCTCTTTGAAAATGTAATGCATATACTGTTGCTATCAATTTTAAATGTAATATTATATTTTAAATGTAAAATGTAATCGCATATTTATTGTTCCTAGACAACGCCGAGTAGAACAAAACACAATGACATTCTTGATTCCAGGCAATCCCACCGCTCCCACTCTCGACACACAAACACACACTTTCACAACAATTGTATGCATTGCTCTAGATACGCACTTAACCGTTTTAAGCCTTTTATTGATAAGTTAATAGAGTACATGTATAATAAATACAAGAATACCTATAACGATATCTTACAGGTGATTACAAAGATTAATCTGTATCATTCTATCTACTTATATATAAAAGGTACTTTGTATGTGCGTGTGAGTATCTTCCCTATGGACTCTGAGACGGTTGAGCCAATTTTCTCTTTTTTTTTCATTTCACACAAATGTACTTTGCGTCTAGCGAGGTTTTTAGATAGGTTTTGTTCTGGAATCTCCCCGATAAGTATTTAAAAAAATCAATAATCGAAAAATCCGATCAAAGAAGGAATAGTTCGATTTTGACAACAGTTAACAGACTGATACAGCCTAACATCACAAGTGTATTTTAAAAGTTTTATCATCGCATAAACATATTCGGTGTGTGAAATGAACAGCAGTTGCTTTGATAAGACAGGAGTGCATTCGAAATGAATGTTTCTAATTAAAGCACAATTAAACCATGATACTTGACTTTTACATTTTAAACTTTAATTCAAGCCATTATATAAAAAATTGTTTATAAAATCAACCATAGATTCTCTACAGTATAATGTGGACTACAATGTATTGTGGACTAAGTCACTGTGGAGAGGCATGTGAAGTGAAGCTTCTGCCCAGTGCATCATAGTGGGTCCCCAACTAGAGCAGGCAATCAATCGATTTGATTGAAAAAATTGTCAATTTCATCAACTTTGATGCAAATAAAAGTATTGGAACATTCCCGTTAAGATTTTGTTCCTTAGAAGCAATGGTTGAATTTGAATTAAATAAGATACGTATTATATACATTTGAAGCCCAAACAATGTATTGTTACAAAATAAACAGACTTCGAAGGAAACCTTCATCTTCAGTATGTTTTCTTTTTTTTTTTTCAACCAGCACTTCTAAGAAACAAAATCTTACCATGAATCTCGCATGACCAAACACACCGTTCCGAGACTTAAAAATCTACTGTAAAAACACCAAACGGACTTATATTTGCTAATTCTCTGCTCCAACAACATGGCAACAAAAAAGAAGAAAAATACATACTGAAGATGAAGGTTTCCTTCAAAATATATTTATGAACTTTAACATAAATTTCAAACAAAATAAATGTCTATTTATTTTGTAACAATGCATTGTTTTGGCTTCAAACGCATATAATACATATCTTATTTAATGGAACATTCATCGATTTTAATACAATCCTGGACAATGCCGGGTCTCCCTGCTAGTATATTATAAAAGTGAACTTGTGTGTGTGCAGAGTGGTCCCTACCAAACTACTTTACCAATTTTTGGTCTACAGACTTGAAACTTGATATATAGGGAACTTGAACCTGTAGATCAAATTCAATTTGGTTTTTAGCTGGTAAAAATAGCTGCTAAGGGCTCAAAATTGAAAAACTGGAACTTGGCAAACATAATTCGACTTAATTTATATTTGTGCATGCATAGAGGATAAGCTTTTACACATTTAACTGTTTTAATTTTTTAAGTTTTGATATCCATCTATCTCTAGTCAGATTGTAGCGAATACCTCTGGAGAGCTAAATGCTTTGGTTTTGATTCTAACTGATGGTACCCAAGTCATTTTTTTTAACTTTTGAAATCGTTACTGTATATTGAGTATAATACAGAGTGTGACGATTAAGTTGTCGCCCTAAAGAAAACAACACTAGAGTTTTATTTTAAAACTTTTATTTAAAAAATCAATTCAGGTAACTTGATTATGTAGTAGAGCTGACATTTATTCAATGTAGCTGCCTTCAGCCTCAATCACCACCTCAATCCGGGTCTAGAACTGAAAACATGCCTTTTTCACAAGCACTGGAGGGAGCTCTGTGAATACTCGGCGAATGGAGGTGATCAGGCTGGCTTTGTTGTTGTGGGAGGTCACGTTGGTGATGTTCTCGACGTATTATCAAACAAAGTAGTCCAGCGGGTTCAGGTCAGGGGAGAAGGAGGGCTAATGAGAGAAGGATATAAAGTCGTAGCACTTCTTCTGAAGTCAAGCCTGGTCTCTTTGCACTTGTTGGGCCGGTACAAAGTCCTGCTCCCACACCCAGGGTCTGCCAGATGCCACCTGATTGCACCACGGGGATCACCAAACTCTTCAGCACATCCAGGTACACTTTGGTGTTAACTTTTAAGCCGACTTTGAATATATGAGGTGGCATGATGTGACCCTTGCTTAAAACCACACCAAAGACTTTAACCGTGTCCGGAAGCTTTGTTTTCATCGTCCTGGACACATCCCTGTTATTCGTGGCAATCCAGGTGATGCATTTTGAGGGTGCTGGCAATGGTTCCGTGGATCAGTAGAGAGCATGAGTTGTACAGCAACGCATCTCCGATCTCGCGTGTTGAACATCGTGTCACTTTCAGACATGATAGAAGGCTCCTATCGCCCTTCAGGATTTGTACGCAACTGGCCAACTAGTAGATGGTCTGCAACAAAAAAGTAAACTGGTTTTCATCAAATGGAAATGGAATCATGTCGTCTTTTCTAGGACAACAATTTTATTGTTCCACTTGTATAATAATCAGTAGAGAATTGACTCTATAATAATAAATACGAAATCTGCATAAATCAAAATATCATACTTATGCGCATTTTACCATCGGTTAATGCCAAGTAGAGTGCTAATACATCTTGTACATCTACAGTTGAATAAATTTATGAATATTAAATACATTTTTTAATATATATTAATTTTACCATACTTCAAACAATTTATGGATAGAGGAGGTAGAAGACTTTTGTTTTATCAATGAATAACTTTCGTGTCTGCTTTAAGACATTAGTTTATACTTTTCACGCCAGTTGAGGATAACTATTTAACTTGAGTCTTGGTCATTTTTGAGTAGGGAATGACCTTGCATCTGACAGGCTATGGTGCGGTTCTGAGTAGTCCTAGGAGGTTCACTCTCACAGGCCAGTGTTTCTTGTCTTTTGGATAGAGTAAGTTTATTGCTTACTGCCTGAGGCGCCCCTACTAGGCAATTTTTAAAATGTCAGAGTGTTCCTTCTTTAGGGGTGCTGGCTTGACTCTCTCCATTTTCTGATCTTGTGTCACATCTTCCTACCATAGGAAGGAAATAAATATTTACTTTCAGTAAAAAAAAAAAAAAAGTATTGTAGATCAACATCTTGCAAAAAAAGAAAAGTAAATAAAATCTTTTTTGTTTAAGGTAATTGAGTCAACACTCTGGCCCCTAAAGTTGGAATATCGTGTGTGTGTGTGGGGGGGGGGAGCCTCCCAGGTTAAAAAATTCCTTATGATTTCATATTTTTGTTGTTGGCCACTTATATCTCTAAAGCAATAGTTTTTATACATGTTATATACCGAGAAAAAGCCTCAGGGAAACAAGCGTTGATTAATTTTGTTTAAGTATGGTAATAAATATATAAATATTTGTTGACGAGTTAGTAAATTATTTAACATTATTTATATTGAATGGAATTTCTTGTTAAAAAGAATCTCATTTTTATTTTTTAGCAAAAGATCAAAATAAGATTCGTTTTTAAGGGAATTACAATGATCGGTTAATTAGTTTACAAGCGAATCCTGCACCTAAAACTATATAAACATATATGCATACCTAACTTTATATCATGATGATGATGATGATGATCATCATCATCATGCAGTCCATCAGCCTTGACGATGACTAGTCGAGGCCTCAGTGCTTTATCCTTCGGTACAGGACTTTCGACCTTGGATCCTAACTTGCTTGCGCAGTTTAGGTGCAGTATCTGTTGCGCATCAGATAAACACCCTCTGAACCTCCAATGCTCATTTCCAGTGGAGCGAAGCTGCAACAACTGGCAGTAGAGGAGGCCGCAACTTCTGGCCAAAAGTAATCTCAGTGAGGTAGACAGTCACCCTATCGTGTCCGCTACTACGCCTTTTCTTTCTGGATGAGGTTCCATAGCCAAACACACACACACACACACACACACTAACTTTATATATTTATATGCAAAGAATTTTTCTCTCTTTTTCTTTTAATTTTCATCTCTGTTTGTTTTTCTGATGATGCCAGACATTCACCTGCTATTTTTATTTTTTATTCTATTTTGACCCCAAACAGGGCACAGTGTCACTTTGATGTAAGAGGCTGCTATCGGGAACATAAGTTGCAGGGATACTATGTAGGGAGCTGAGCAGCAAGATGTCTGTTTGCATTACACTTGAACTTCGTCATGTCAGTACAGTTGGGAAAGCAGAATCCCCAAAGGGAGTTCCCAAGTCTAGCAGTTTTGGGGAAGAAACTATTAGAGTAGAAGGCTTTCTTACATCTAGGGATCTTTACTGTGTATGGGTGGGATTTAGCTGCTTGTTGGGTTTGTCGGGGGCATTTACGTTGAGGGGATACAAGTGCTTGTAGTTTGTCGGAGCATTCACCATTAAAATACTTGTAGAATGCAACATTTGTCGATGGGACAGAGGTTGAAGCTTAGATGACAGTTCAGGACCTATCAGGTTGGTGACTCTCTTTTGAACCCTGTCTTTTTAAGATTCTAACCATCCCTTTAAGCGCAATTGGTTCAATCTCCCTTGCACTTGATTCACTGGGTATATTCGTCAAGTAGTTTTTAAAATTCCTTTTTTGGGACCTAGTTTCTTTTGTAATTACTGGAATGATGGAGATCTTCCTAAGTTTCCAGTTTTAAGTCAGCATCATTAGCAACACTAACTTTTATTAAGGTTGCTATGTTCTCCATCTTATCCCAGATAACTTTGTCAGTTCTCCATCCCAGATAACTTTGTCAGATTTAACAGTTCTGTTTTTTTGTAAGAATTGCAGAGTCATAGTTTGTTTGTTTGTTTGTTTTTGTTTTACGGCATATCAACCTTTTCAGGTTATTCAATGCCAAATCCAGTGATTTTGAAGAACATTTTTTTAATAGAGTACATTTGCTTTTTTTAAGTCGGTTTCTATTTAACCCATAGTTGGGACCCTAGCAGGTACTACCACTCCGAATTAGAGTGGACCTGGGAGCAATGGCAATTAAAGGGTGGCTCCACACTCCCCAAAGCCCGCAAGCTGGGGCCTCACTATCGGATATAGTTTAAGGTCATATCCAGGACCAGAGTTATAGTGGTTGATGTGTATTTTCAATAGATTTTTTTTTTTCTAATATATGTTCCTAGAACTTGTTGCTACAGTGGACATTCGATTTTTTTTTTCAGTTTGTAGACTAATAAATCACTATCATATACCTTTACTCAGACAATGACTGTTGTTGTCGGGCTGAGGTATGGTTCTGGTTAGTTGTAGGAGGTCAACTCTCCCAGGCTTTACTCTTTCTCTGAGAAGGGGTTAGTTTATTGCTAATTGTCTGAGGCACACTTGCTTGCTTAGCTATCTTCTTCATCCTAGCTCTGTTCAAGCCAGCATCATTACGACCACTGACTTTAACTAGGGTTGTTACTCTATCTTTGATATCCCATATCACTCTGTTAGGATTAACAGCTCCATTTTCTAAGTGTGCGTGGGTGTTTCAATCTGTCTTTTCAAGCTAGTGTTCTATGCATCCTTGTCCACAAATGACCTGGCACAGTTTTCTTCATTTCGTGTGTCACTCTCTAAAGCGGACATACTTAATTGGAAATCTGTTGCAATTGGCAAACTACAAAGCCCGAATTAGAAGAGAAATGCTGAGATTTCAAGTAGTTCCTCTCACCACTGCCATTTTGACTCTTTCTCATTTCTGAGACAAACAATGCCGACTGCGATCAAATAACACAAGTGCTCTTCAACAAAAGAAGTGTACAAATAATAAAAAAAAAAACACCTTCCACACTTTGCGTCTAATGTTACAAAAAAAAAGTTCTAACATTTGGTTCGTCTTTTGAGCTGCAATATTTGTTGAAAAAAACACTGAAGATACTTTAAACTAATATATATATATATATATATATATATATATATATATATATATATATATATATAGTAAACAATTATATATATATATAAATAATTGTTTACTATAATAATTATTAAATACCTACAGACACTAGTGTTTCGCCCTTTTGGAAATCATCAGTACAGGGTGTCACGATTAACACCAGTCGATAGATTCAAACCCGGCAACAAAAGCTATCTCTGGCTTCATTAGCAAGGACCCCATCCATCTGGCCACCGTTAACCGCGTTAAATACTGTTGAAATTTCAACATTTATTTTAAATGTTTTTTCTTTTATATATATATATATATATATATATATATATATATATAAATAAAATAAAATAAAAATTACAATTAAATTTACCAAAATGATCCAAGATGGTAAAATTAAAGTATATTATAAATATTAAAGAATTAATATTTATAAAGTTATCTCAGCCAGATGTAAAAGCTCGATAAAACCAAATAAAGCTTATAATACGAGCAAACAGTTAATAAAACGGGTTAAAAAACACTTTGAAAAAGAGTTAAAAACATATTTAATCTGAAAAGGAAACACTAGATAAGTGGATAGTCCTTAATCCGCGGAGTTTCGTAGAAATACTTTCCTTCTCATCAGAGGGTAGGAATTAGCAAAATGCAGGATCGGATTTTGCATGCAAAAGTATTTGATGAAACAACAAGTAAGTCAAAGATCTTACTTGATATTAAAAAAGTGAAGCAGAGGGAATATAGTGAAGAAAAAGGTGATTACACGTGAATGGATAGTCTGGTGGAAGATAAATAATCCAGTGACGGTAAAATCCAAATGTAAAGCTTCAAGAAAGTTAATTGAATTTCCATTTGCACAAGTAAAATCCAAGGAAATCCCGTAATTGGAAAATGGTCCAAAATAATTCAAAGGCAGAAATTTACCGATTTCTGTATTGCCGTTTAAGGAATAAAATAAAACAAACAAATGAAATGAAAGTTTTTTTCATAAGTGTTTTTTTTTTGTTTGTTTGAATATTTAAAAAAACAATAAAAGCCAAACATTTTTCTATCTACACGGAATTATTTTTCCAGCTAGAAACTTAATGAAATTACAAAATGATATTTGGTGAACGTTTGTTTTTTTTATGCCTAGCATCTAGGGGCAAATAACTCTTAAAAAAAGGTCGCAGTTGGAAATATTAATTCCAAAATAAATTAAATTTAATATATAATCAATGCAATGTTTTTTAAAATTTATAAAATAACAATTTTAAATAGAATGCTTAAAATAATTTTCTTGCTAAAAGCATTAACTAAGATACTGCTATTTAGTAAGATCGTTTTTTCTTAATGTCATATGCAAATAAGGTAATCTCTTAATTGTATATTTTTGCAAGTATCATACTATATATAGAAATAAATGAAGGATTAATTAAGACACGTTTTGTATATATTAATCAGATTGTGAACAAACAAACAAACAGACAGAAATACGAATTTATAGATATATATATATAATTTCTATATATATATTATATATATATTATTTCTATATATATTATATTATTTCTATATATATTATATATATATATTATTTTTATATTATATATATATTATCTATATATATAAAAGCGAAAATGTATGTATGTATGTTTGTGTGTCTGCTAAAAACTTTCGACAGACAGAACAAAAATTAACAAACTTGGTATCATATTGAAGCTCCATCTTTCGCTCGGACAATATCGAAAAATTGGCCAAAAATGTTAATTTTTCACCTCGAAATCGACAATTTTCGACAGGGGGGGGGTCAACAGTCCTCTCGTGACGACGACCGGTTCTACGCATGCGGCAGATGACGTTATGACCTGATTTACTTTAAATAGTTGAAAAACTGACTAAATTTCATATAGCTCGCTTTAGCTCAGTTGGTTAGCATGTTGGTTCGTTATCTAAACATTTTGGGTTCAAATCGTGGTGTGAGATGTCTTTTTTTTTTTTTCGATTTTTTAAATTTAAATATTGAACCAGTGTTATTTAAGCCATTTTTCATGTAACGTTCGTTTTCTGTTTTTTTTTTTACTTCGCTTATCCACCCCGACCACACACCCAAAAACACCCGAGTACCTACCGATTTTTTTAAATTTTAATATCGAAACAGGCTTATTTAAGCCATTTTTCATGTGTTTTTTTTTCTGTTTTCTTTTTACATTTAACATTGTTCGTTTGCCTTACGTTATTTTTTTTTGTGTTTTTTTTTTCGATGTTTCGATTATTTTTATTCTCAACCCATTTTACTTTGCTTATCAACATTAATAAGTAAATATTGTCCTTTTTATTTTAATTTTTAGTCGCGTGCAAGTGACTCTATAAGTCACTCCATCGGTCCGTCTGTCAGTCCGTCTGTCCGTAACACTTTTGTGCTTGGCCTTTTTGGGTAAGATCAAATGCCAGGTTCGAGTCATCTGAACAATTCGGAGTTCTCTCTGACCTGGCGATTGGCCCGAAATGCACTTCCACTCAACAACAGTTCCGGGTTTTTGGAGTCGCCTGATTGTCCCCGTTGTGGGACAACGGCCGTAGAAACGACTGATCATGCTTTCTTTGATTGCCACGAACTCTGCCGGTACTGGTTGTATGTCAGCGAGGTGACGGCTCGCATTGATCCTGAGCATCCTCGCCCAATTACCGTATCCAATGTCGTGGACAACGTTAGGCCGCAGTGGGACCGGGAAAGACAAAGTAAAATTAAACAAGTAGCCTCTCAGCTAGCTGAGTGTGTGTTCCATCCCTCCCTGATTAGGAAGCTTCCAAGATCCCCATTCCCTCCTTCTTGCAATTTTTGTTTTCAACCCCTTCTCTAAATTTCACCCATCTTGGAGAGAAAGAAATACAAACTAATACAAACTAACCCCCATTCCTTACCCACAAAATTTTCTTTTCTCCATTTACCCCCATCTAGAGGGCATCCCCACTTAGAGACTGACCCGCAGAAGCCAGGTTCCTTTTACAAACATGGTGGAACGAGCAGTCTATCAATTAGATGGGGTTGGGAGGGTCCTACTAATCACCTTTTGTCCCCCCCCCACCCTCGACAGAAATGAATTATTGTACCATTTTTATTGTTATCTTTTTGTTTTTATACGTCAATAAAAAATGTTTTAAAAATTGGGAGTTAAGTAGGACGTCCCCCAGTACGAAAGGGTGAATGCGATGCGGTATTACGGTGAAAGAAGATACTAGCTGGGAGAAACTCTTGATTTTGTTTAGTTCTGGAGTGACAAGGATGACCAACGACCCCCACAATCCCCCCTTTTGAGTTGGCCACGTGCCTAAGTTTTTTGTTCATTGTTGATTTTCACTGTACCTTTAACATGATTTAATATCTCAAAGTGTAGTATCTGTTCTGGCAGATACTGCAAGCAAAGACGATATGTGGGGGAAGCCCCACATATAAGACCTTGGTCAATGTAGGGGCAACCCTTCATACCAATTGTCACTATCCAGCTCCCCCATTTCCCCTTCACTCCTCACATTAAAAATCGGCCTTGTGCCTAATTTGCTCGGTGGGGGAGCAAATAAATACCTTTTTCTAGCCTTTTGGCCAAGATCAAAGTGTAGTATCTGTTCTTACTACATGCTGTACTTATGTTTGTAACTTTGTGATATAAAGAGGGGGATCACTTTTCTGTATTAATCTAATGTAAAATGATCACCCACTTTACAACCAGTTAGTCTCAAAGCCATTCAAGTCATTCACCAGATCATTCAAGTTGTTTTAGAAGGATTCCAGTTATTTTTTAAGCATTCAAGTCATTCTTAAGGTCATTCAATTCATTCTTAAGTTCATTAAAGTCATTCTAAGTCATTTACTTTTTATTTATTTAAGTCATTTCAGCCCATTTTTCAGTCATTTTAGTTTATCTTAAAGAATTTCATGTCAATCCTACATTCACGCATTCATTTATTACATGAGAGCACGCGACTAATGGCTATCGGCCTTGTTTCCAAGATACATCTGCCTTACTTAAAAAATGCTAGATTTATTTTTGGTGTCTTTTATATATAAAAAAAAAAAAAAAACCAATACTTTTGCTGATGAGGAGACTTTGTTTAAAAAAAAACTATATGTCAAAATTATTGTCCATGACCTAATGTCTATCATAATAAAAATATCGTTTCCGAAACGATCGTACAAATTAGTGACTTTGTTGTGTTCCTTCTTATGAAACAGATTTTTAATTTTTAATTTTAATTTTAAATTATCAATCACATTACTAAATATTAAAGTAGCTCTAGGATATTTGCCTATTGAGTTTATTATATATCTGAATTACAACGAGCACTGTTCTTTTCTTGTATTTTAATTAAATTAGTAATTTTACTATTACATTAAAATGCACTCTGCTCTTTAGACTACTGTTCTAATCCCCTTTAAATTATATATATATATATATATATATATATATATATTACTCTTTTTCACCCCAAACAAGGCCTATTTCTACTTGAACCATAAGGGGCTACTAATTGGGACCGTTTCTAACAAAAAACTGTGGGGAGTTGAGCAACAAGATGTCTGTTCACATCGCATTTAAATTTCTGCAGGTTAAATAGTCAGTGAAGCAAGAAAAGGGAGGGGGAATTCCAAAATTTAGCTGTTTAAAGGATGAAACTATTAGACAGCTACTCAGCATGTAGGAACCTCAACAGTGAAAGGATGGGATTTTGCTGCTTGATGTGTTAGTCTGGGGATGTATGTCTGGGGGGCACAAGTGCTATGAGTTCATCGGAGCACATTCCGTTAAAATACTTGTAAAACAGGCACATGGATGTGACATGATGGCAATGGGACAGAGGTTGCAGCTTGGATGATGGTGCAGGACCTATTAGATTGGAGACTCCTTTTTGGATCCTGTCTAAGAAAAAAAGTCTAGTGGTAGACAGGCCAGATGTTGCAACAATACTCCATACATGGGCGAATGATGGCTTCGTACAGATATAGAATACCCTCTCGTGTTAGTGATTTTCTAGCGTGGTAGAGAGAGCTCACTTTCTTTGCAGCAGCCTTGGCAATGTCCTCTATGTATTTGTTTCAATTCATGTTGCCTGTGAATGATAGGCTGAATGATTTGAAAGATGGGCTCTCAGGTATGGCGTTATTTGTCATGGTAATCGTTAGTTGAGAAGATTTTTTTTAGTTGTTAAAGGAAAAAAAGCTTAGTCTTAGTATATTAAGTGTTACCAACCATTTATAGCTCCATTCCATTACAGACTGACGGTGATTTTGTAGTGTTTCTGCCATTGGTTTGGATATGTGTACATATTTTTTCTCTCATGTCTATTATGGAGTGTGAGGCTATCAGCAAATATACACTTCTCAGGTACAATTTTATCAGGGAGGTCATTTATGAATATCAGGAATAATAAAGGTCCAAGCATTGACACCTGAGACATACCTGTATTAATATCATGTTATTTAGAGGTATGGCCATAGAGGAAAACCTGGATTTTTCTCTTGTCTAGCAAGGATTTGATTATGCTGAGTATTTCTTCAGAAATACCATATAAAAGTTGGGGGTTTTTATGGAAATCGCTCTGGACAAGGCATGAAGCCACTTAATGTACGGCATAATCACGTTGACACACCGGTTCCTGCTGGATCACCGAAGTTAAGCAACGTTGAACCTGGTCAGTACTAAATGGGTGACTATTTGGGAGTTCCAGGTGCTGTATGTGCTCTCCACTTATCTCGGCATTATTTCCAGTTGTCCTGGACATTTTGTTGCCACTGGACTGAAACAGTGCCGATTCAGGAGAGGTGTGAAGATTGTGCAACGCTTGCCTCACAATTACATGTGCAACTGCCCCTACAGGGGATATCCTTTGTTTTTCGAGACTGAACAAAGGCACTTGGACTTGGGATGTAAGCAGCTAAAAATACTACTTCAAGGTTTTTTTGTAGTTGTTAAAGGAAAGAAGCTTAGTCTTAGTAGCATTAAATGCTACCAACCATTTACAGTCCCATTCCACTGAAAATCTAAGATTTCTGCCATTTCCTTAGAAATCCATTCGTTTTTCTCTCATGCCTGTTATAAAGTGTGGTATTATCAACAAATATACATATCTCAGACACAATTTTATCAGGGAAGTCATTTATTAATATCAGGAATAATAAAGATCCGAGGATCCATTCCTGAGACACACCTGCATTAATATCGTGTTGATTAGATGTACAGCCATCGAGGACAACCTGGATTTTTCTCTTGTATAGGAAGGATCTGCTTATGTTGAGTATTTGTCTAGAAATACCATAGGATTTAATTTTCATGAGAAGCCCTTCATGCCAGACCTTGTCAAATGTTTTGGATATATCAAGGGTTACAGCTCTAGTTTCCCCCGTCTTATCCAGTGCATCGTATATGCGTTCAGAAATGACAGTTAAAATATCTACAGTAGAACAGGCTGCCTAAATCTGTTGATCAGAAAGAAGCTTAGTATTTTCAAGATGATGAACTAGCGCTTGATTGATTAAAGACAAAGATTTTAGTGAAGAGGGAAAGGAGACTGATGGGGCAATAATTGAGTGAGTCAGTTTTATTTATAACTAGCCTGGGTGCCTGGCGTTGCCCGGGTTTTTGGAGGTTTTAAAAAAAAAGTGGTAGTAGGCAGGCAGGCTCAAAACCCCTCTGATGTCTTACCCCTACTCCACAACATGACTGGAAGTGTAAAGCGTTCAAATTTAACGAAGTCAATCAAAAAGATGACTTGTAGAAATGGCGTTGCTTTTAAACCTCCCACAAAGGTCGTTTTTAATGTGGGGGGAAAAGCAGCTCCAAAAAGGGGACACTTTGGCAGTATCCAAATAAATAGTAATTGTTTTAGTATGAAGGGTTTCCTCAACATCGACCAAGGAGCAATTACAGAACAGATACTACCTGGGCGAAGAAGTTGGCAGTTGTGTTTGATTTCACTTTATTTATACAAAAAAGACAAACAAACACTTGAAACGAAGGAATTTTTTAAAACTTGATCAAAAAAAAGATAGAGACAGTGTTCGTTTGTGAATCTGAGTTATTACGATCTAGAAAGTATAAGAAAACTTCTCCCGGAATCTAACCGATGCAAGAATCCCCACCCAAAAAGCCTTTTGCGGACATATGCAAACGCGCGCGCCCATTTTATATATTAGAAGATTAAAATAAACATTTGAGATGTTCAGTGCCAATGCTTGACTCTCATGCCCACCTCATTCCAAGGGCTATGAGGCCAGTAGTTCTAACTCACTAGATTCTGATTCCAGTTCACGTTGCCTGTGAATATTAGGCCAAGGAGAAACATAGGCTTTCAGGTATGATGTTATTCATCATGGCAATCATAAGTTGAGAAGGTTTGTAATTAGTTGGAATTTCCAAAGGTTCAAAACCAACCTATGAAATGAAAAACTTCTTTTCGCATAATAATTTTTACTAGTAAGACCCACAATTAAAAACGTAGCTTTCACAAGTCATGAAAGCCAACAAACCTGAAGTCCAAGAATCTAGTTTTGCCCTCATGAGTTGAAAACATCCAAACTTAGGATTCGTTGTTTGATTGTGGCAATAAATATATCATCTCTAATGTAAATCTCACCTGTCTGTTTAAATATATGTGTGTATGTATTATGTTTGTATGTCTGCCTAAAGCTTTTGCCAGAGGCAACAGATTTTCACAAGATCAGTATCGCTTTGAAGCTCAACCCTTCGGATCACAAATATTAAAAAATTGGCTAAAAACATTAATTCCTTCACCCTCAAATGAGCACTTTTCTATAAGGAGGGGGGGGGGTCGCTTTTTTCGCCAATATTTTCAAAAGTCATCCCCTCTTTTTGATTGACTAGCCTTGATTTAAACCTTTGCTACTTCTGGTTTGACAATGGATGCAACGGCAAAGACGTCATGTTTTTTTTTTTCACATTCTTTTCCTCCTTTGTGGTACAGGTTCGAGCCTGCCTGCCTACTACCACTTTTTTTTTTTTTTTTGCTCAACATCTCCAAATACCTAGGCAACACCAGGCTAGTCTCTCATATTCTGTAAATTATTATATATATATATATATATATATATATATATATATATATATATATATATATATAGCTTAGTGCGTAAGAAGAAAAGAGTGAGCTCAATTCTATAAGAGGAGACTTATCTGGATAATATAAAGTATCCCCATTATGTTACCTAGCATCTTCTCTACTCTTCTGATGAGAAGCATTAGATTTCAAAATGCCTTGGCATAAAGAGTCCCTTCTATCCTCCAACTAATTGTTTCTATTCTCTTATTGAATAAATGAACCAATCTATATTTACCAATATATTGTTTTTGTGACTTCATTTCATATTCCTATTCTTCTCCTATATATATATATATATATATATGTGCGTGTATATGTATGTATGTATACATATATAAGAAAATTAAATGTCAAAAAACAATGTTAGATCTTCCAGTGATTTTTGCTGTCATTTTTAATAATTTTACAACCGTTGTTATTAAGAAGATGACTCAAACAAAAATAGAGATTATGGTGATGGCACAAAGAGGCCAAGGGACAGGTGGCCATGACTAGCATGCACTTGCTGCAAGGAAACAGTAGCTGCACATGGGAACAAACCTAGAACTGTTTGATTTTGAGGTAATTATAATTATGAGGCAATCACAATTATGTAAAATAGACGCTGTTGGCATTCCAAAATGACTAAATAAATGGAATGTGATTTTTACTCAAATATCTGTTTATGTTTGGATTGCATATGTTTTGGATAGGTGTCTGTGAAAAATAAAAGATTCTGCTGAGTTTTCTTCAAAGTTTTATTTAAGAAAAGAGAGGCTCATATGAATAGTTCTTTATTTCTGAAATTTAACTTCGTAACTTAAAAAATGAGTGATGCACAGACATACATCAAAGTGACATTCTCCTTAGATTATTCTACATTATTGACCGTCTCATTCACATGGCTTCTCAGAGAGAACTGAACTGAAAACCTTGGTTTTCTCTCACTTTTTCTTTTTTTTACATGGGAGTCACCACTTATCAAGGCTAGAAAGCTACTCGAAGATAAAGATTAATGAATGTAAGGTGGTAGTGTAATAATCGTTAATGATGTAAATAGGGTAGAATTTAATTATGTATGAGGACGGATCCACAAGAACTTGTTTATACTGGAGTTGAAGTCTACCATGTTGTATTCAACAAGGAAGCAGGATAGTGAAACAATGTTCTACAGGTGAGCAGTTCAGGGAAAGAAGTTTTGTTCATAGAATCTGTGTTCAGATTTAGGCACAGATAGAAAGTAAGGGAAATCGTTTATAGTGGTTGTAGCTAGTCGAGTGTTTTTGTGAAAGTTTGACAAGGGAGAACCTCACTCAAAACTTTCATATCCTCATATTGTTCAACTGTTTTGTCTACCGTTTGACCTTTATTCCTGCCCTATCACCCCTCTTTCATTCAACTCCTGTAATTTGATTAGCCCCACCTTTTTCCTTCACTGCAACTTCTTTCTCACAGATGTGATGTTGCTAGTCTCAGTCTTTTCTACAAATGCTATGATGGCATCTATTCTTCGGAATTGTTTGATATATTCCTTGCTTCTTTTGTTCCAGCTCGTTTCACTCATTGTGCATCAATTCATGATATTAATACCTTAACTTCATATTCCAGTAGCTTCTTTCCAAGGATATCAAGGTTGTGGAACTCTCTTCCTACTCACTGTTTTCCTTCTACCTACAGGCTTTGTCTTTCCAAGACTAAAACCAATAGGCATCTTCTGTCTTTGTAATAATCAGGTTTCGTTTTTGTTAGCTCCTTACATCAAGTGGCTTCATACCTTGCCTCAGGCAATTTCTATTAAAAAAAAAACTTTGTAACGGTTCTGTTTTACCGATCTGGGTCATCATGAACTCAATGTGACCCTTGTCAAAATTTACACTAACTTAATTGTTACTGACACAGGATCCCTAATTTGTAAGAGGTACGGCTTGTACTTTATAAAATACTAGCTGTACCCGACCACACATTGCTGTGACTCAGTTTGGTTGAAGCAAGTATTAGGGTGATTTTTATCACATGCACACACAGAGATACACACACGCACACACACGACTGTAATAACTTGTAAATACAATATAAAAAAAATAGCACGGTAACATAAGTGCATCAGCACAATTTTTATTATTAACATCTATGACTTATTTAATAAAAAATAAAAATGATTTTAACCTATTTTTATTTTAGTTCTTTTTTTTCAGTGACTACTGTTCAAATGTTAATATTTTATATTTAAATCACTGTACCTGGCCATGCATTGCTGTGGCTCCGTTTGGTTAAAGCAAGTATTAGCACACACACACACACATGATTGTAATAATCTAAGCATGTAATGAACTTGACGCCGTGTGGAAAACATATCTCTTAGTGATGCCATGTTTTAATTTTAGTAACTGTTTATTTATTTATGAGAATTGAATTTCGGAATGTGAGAATTTTCAGCGCTCGTCCAATCAGAATGGACGGACTTTGGAAAGGGAGCCGTTATTGTTTATGAATCAGAAATCAGGAAGATTATGTTATGTCTATGTATCTATTATGATGGGTCTGATCACAGTATCTGTGGAAAATGTAGAATTGGTTCCATAGAATTGGTGGCAGTGTTAGGACTAAATATTTAGAGAGAAAAATAGGGACTCCTTCCTCTAAAGATGTTGCGATTGTAATGGTGTTGTTCATCAGATGCAATGTAGCATTTTATTATCAAGACTGAATGTCTCTGAAATGGTGCTTGAAAGCTACATAAGATATTGGCTATTAGGCTAGATATATTGAATTTTTATGTGACATCTGTTGTTGCAAACGTATGATACTTTGGTTCAGAAGTGAATTTCTGCAGTCATTTTATTATATAGGAGATAAGATGGTTATTTAGTTTTCTAGTGGAGATCCCATATCATATATTGAGGATGCTGGTACTTTTTATTGCTTTTTCCTTAAAGAGCAACAGTATTTTATGTTGGCATTAATTCTTGACAAATAACTAAGCATCTTTTTTTTTTATGTTTCTCTTCAGAATCCTGCTGACATTTCACCCCAACAAACTTCACCACATCAACAACCTTACTCTCCAACATCTCCACAGCCTTACCAATCAGACGCAGCGCCGAGGAGTCCAACTCGTCATACGATGAAAGAAAAATCTAGCTCCCCAGGAAAAGTTTTTAAAAGTAAATGTAAGTATAGATTTACTTATATATAATATAATACTGTTGCTACCTAGTTATGAACCTACCTATTAATATTGGGATGATTGAATGGAATCTGGAATTGTTAAAATTTGACCTATTTTCCGATACAAAAAAACGATTCTTTTATATTTTTTCTTTTGTTTGTTTCCGTTTAAAACTTAATTTTTCGTTGCTGATCCTAATGATAAAATGATAAATATTAATTGATTTTAAACCACCAAAAAAAAAAAATAAATAAATAAAATCTATAGATCACCTCCCACAATAGTTTTTTTATGTTTGCATATATTATATGGAGTTTTTATAGCCATTCGGAAAAAAGAATGAGTTTAAAATCTACAACTATATAGCTATATTTAGAGTCAGAATTGGAATCAGTAATTGTATTGGAATCAGGAATTTAGAACTCTATTGCATGCTTTAGTGATGCATATGTCTGGCAGATGTTGGAGGTGATATTTGCTTGGCCAAAAGAAGAAGGAGGACACAGAGAACTAAGCATATCTCTGGCTGAAGTCCAATTTTAGGGTGTCGGTCACTAGTTTTTAGGGGATATATTCCACACCAGTTTTTTTTTGGGGGGGGGGGGAGTTTACTTTAAGGGTATTTTGTAATGGGAGAAGTATTATTGAGATGAGCAGGATTCAGAGAAATATTTTCAGTGAAAAAGTCTTTTGTGTTTATAATCAGTTGTGAGAATCCCAGAGACAAGTTATACAGTAAACAAAACAAAATAATGAGTTCAGAAGTCATATATCCACAAAAGAGATGTTTTATGTATGTTTAAAATGGTATTTTACAGCGATAGGAAAAACATAGAATGTTTGTGAATATTTTAGGTGGAGGCCAGAAAAATCATTTCAAATAAATTCAGAAAGTTCTCTGATTGGTCCAAAACATAATTATTTGTTTCTATTTGGAATAGTGTATGCGTAGATGGCATGTGCACGAACGAATTGAATTTACACATTTTCATTTTGCACGACAATGTGTAAACATCAACCACTACACAACCAACCAGCAGATGTTTTCTTTGAAATAGAATAAGTATGTCATTGAATGGAATGTGAGAAAGGTAATGTCCCAGATTATCTGTAGAATAGAGACTTTCTAGCTGTTGTTAGATATCGGCAGGCAATCCCAGACTGAAAAAACATTCAATGGGTTGCACACATGTAAATTGATTCAAATGTGAAGAATTTGGGACTTTCCACCATTATCTAATGGAATGCATAATTTGACTCAGAAATATGTGAGAGCATATCTGTCAAAGTTTGAAACAATAGACAAAGGAAATATTAAACATTCTAATAGGAAAAGAATATTTTATGAATAAAATCATCACATAGAAAAAAGGCAGTCATTTGGTCAGAGAGTGACGCTGTGGCACGTGTCACCATTTCTTCACCACCCGACATCTGACAGCCACACACCCCCTACACCTTTCAGAAACGTTAAAAAACAGAATAATAACATGTCACCAAAAAGCTGATTTTCAGTGAGAAATAAAAGCAGTATATTTTTGTAGATCAACTGTGTTGTGATTTTTACTTTGTTAGTTTGTGTATATTTTTTGTGCCAGCGATAAAAGTTGATGTTAACATTATATAGACTGAACAAATGCATTTTGAACAATCGGCTACAGTGATTATGTAATACTGTTATCTCCAATGGACATCTTGAGTAAACATTTGGGTAGTTGAATGGTGACTACTAACAAAGTCAGAATTAATCAAGAGTGAAAAGATTCCAAAAGATGGGAAGAGGAACAGTTAGAGCTGCCCCACTGGGCAGAGAACATGGAATGAGAATTGGATGTTTGATGAGGTAGTTAGATTTTCTGAGGAAGAACTGTGTTAATGAGATTTGTCTATTTCAGTTTGGTTAGGCAAAACTCTAATTTTGCAAGTCTGCTATTCGACTTATGAAAACAATTACCACTTGTAATCTCCTAAAAAAATAATCATCTGTTATTTGTTTATAAGTCAGACTTGGGATTTTTGTTTGGAGGAAGAATTCATTTGTTGCAGTGTTAACTAGATTGAACAACAACTTTGGACTGGCACAACGAGTGGGATGATCGCAGTCTGTGTAGTGAATGTATAAGTGCTTGTTCATAATAGGAGATCTCCGGGCGGGGGGGGTATTCCATTTTCACTCCAAACAAGGCACAGTGCCACTTTGATGTACGAGGCTATTATAGAGGCCAAGTTGCAGAGATACTATGTAGGGAATTGAGCAACAAGATGTCTGTTCACACTACACTTGAACTTCTGCATGCCAGTATAATTGGGAAAGCAGGAACCCGGAAGGAAATTCCAAAGTCTAGCAGTTTTAGGGAAGAAACTATTAGAGTAGAAGGCCTTCTTACATCTAGGGATCTCTGTGTAGGGGTGGGATTTTGCTTGCAAAACAGGCAAAGGGATGAAACATTTCATCGATGGGACAGAGGCTGAAGCTTAGATGACAGTTCAGGACCTATCAGGATGGCGGCTCTCTTTTGAATCCTGTCTAGGAGCGAGAAACTAGTAGCAGATGCACCAGCCTAAATGTGACAATACTCCATACATGGGCGAATGGTGGCCTTATTGAGGTACTTGCAGATGTAAGTAACTTTCTAGCATGGTAGAGAGAACCCACCTTCCCTGCAGTGTCCCTGGCAATGCTCTCAATGTATCTGTTCCAACTCATATTCCCTGTGAATGTTAAGCCAAGGAGTTTGAACGAAGTGCTTTCAGGTAATGTATATTTAGCCATAGCTATTGGTGGTTGAGAAGGATTCTTGTAATTATTGAAGGAAACGAGCTTAGTTTTGGCAGCATTGAATGTGGCCATCCATTTTTGTCCCTATTCCACTCATCTACAGATTGGAGGTCTTCCTCTACTGTTTCTGCCATTTTCTTTGATATGTGTTCATTCGTTTTCCTCTTGTGCTTGTTATAGAACGTGGTGTCATCAGCAAATATACCCATCTCAGTAGCAGAATTTTAATTTTTAAAACTGGGAAATTGCTAGAACTTTCCATGAATTTGTGTTCTTTGCTTTTTGGTAGATACAGTCCTCTACCTGTACAAAAGCCAAATATGTCCTGGTGCCACATCTGGGGAGAAGCTTTTCTTTCCTGCCTTGACAGGGTACAAAACCGTCCTCAAAATCTAGTGAGCAAAAACCCTTATCGTCTCCTTATTCTTCTTTCTCACAGAAGAGACATTGCAAGTCTATCTCTGCTCTATCATTATTTTTATGGTAGGTGCTCGACTGAGCTTCAATCTATGATTCCTCACTGTAAAACATTTGCAACAAACACTCATCTAGCTACAACCATTGTCAATAATTTTCTTCACTCTCTATCTGTGCCTAAAACTAAACAAAAATTCTATGAACAATGCTCTTTCCTAGATCTATCTGTGGAACATAATACCGTGGGGTATATTATTTAATTAATTGGAATGCCCATCGCGCAATGGATAGAGACATTGAATTTCTACAGTTCCAGGTGAGCATTGTCTGAAGCGGTTTCAGTCTTACACAAAGCTGACCAGAGGCTTAGTTGGCCAAAACATGGTGAGATGACAACAACTATGGAAGGCAGTAATTGCTGAGAAACAACAACTAAAAGATGAGGATAATAGTCCGCAATAAATAAATGAATACTATGGGACGTCTTTCCAGCTAACTATAACGTGGTGATTTTCAAGTTTAATGCAAATAAGTTCTTGTTGAGCTGTCCTCTTATATAATTAAACCTGATCCAAGTTCCACCGTTACTGATCGTCAGAGTATTGTCTCACAGTCTACCTAACATTCATTAACTGTTATCTTAAAGTGGCCTCTGGGCCTTGATAAGCAGTGACCCCCAAGTAAAAAAAAAATCTGCTTTGTTGTTAAATAAGAAAAAAACTGATTTACTCCAAATCGCTAGGGATTTGCCTTATTTTTTGTTGTCATTTAATTTTTTTTTTACTCTTTTTAACCCCAAACAAGGCATATTGTCACTTGGAAAGAGCTACTATTTTGGGATTGTGTCTAACAGGGGTTTGTGGGGAGTTCAGCAGCGACTCATATAAATAAAGGAATATGTCAAGAGTTAATAATTCCTTAGTTTGTCCAAGTAGAGATCGTTGTTTTTTTAATATCTATTTGGTGTCTTTCTGTGTCATTTTGGCCTCTTGCTGGTTTGTTCTCCTCCTCAAAATAATTGTCTCTCAAAAATTTGAGACAAACCACATGGTTCAATTTGATAGCAGGATTGAGACAAACAGCTGTCTATTGTTTTAGTGTCACTAACTCTGGTGATAAAGATAATCCAACAAGGTCATTTTTTATTTCCTTCTGCCGCGCGTGTGTGTGTGTGTGTGTGTGTGTGTGTGTGTGTGTGTGTGTGATCATTTAATACAGGTATTGTGTTTGACCATTTCAATAAAAAACTAAACGATCAGAGAAAGCTTAATTTGTAAAATTAACTCATCTTGTATAAGTCTCACTTTTCATTTTATGGTTTTCTTCATTTATTCCTAGTTCTGTAGACTAAATTAACCATTCTTTTAATGATATACATGCAAACGCACACATAAATCCAGGAAATAAATGAAGGTTATAAAAAAGAAAACGTGAGTCTTTGAATTTTCAACAAAATTTTACCCTATATATATATATATATATATATATATATATATATATATATATATATATATATATATATATATATATATATATATATATTGTTGAAAATTCAAAGACTCACGTTTTCTTTTTTATAACCTTCGTTTATTTCCTGGATTTTTCCATTACAGCTGTTTCATTGATGAGTAGGCAATTTTACGATTTATATATATATATATATATATATATATATATATATATATATATATATATATATATATATAGATAGATAGGTTTTGTGAAAAAGTATGTTTTGGAGATTATTTTTCATTCTTTGTGTATACTAATCTTTTTTTAAAATTAGCTCTGTTTTTTAAATATAATAGAGAGAGAGAGAGAGAGAGAGAGAGAGAGAGAGTAAGAGAGAGATAGTAATGTTGGAGCAGTTAATCGGAATTGGAAATTGAAAAATCAGAATTTTGTGGGGTATCGGAATCTATTTAAATCAAAATCTTCCACTGCTGGGAGTAATGATAAAATAATAAATATTTATTGATTTTAAACTATCAGTAAAACTAAAATCAATAGATCATCTGCTATGGATGTATTTTTATGTTCAAGAAACGATTTCTAGAGAATAGGAATCGATAATTGTATTGGAATCAGTAAAAATATTAGAATCATCTATCACTATTAGCAATAATTGAAACTCTTAATTAGATTCATCAATGATATCGGTTTGAGAAGGACAGTAGCATAGTTTAGATATATTTCCCAGCTATCACACTCCAGCTATGTAAAGAAATTATATAAAGTCTAGACTAATGAGAAAGCCGGTTGACTTAGAATGAATGCTTTATGCCAAATTGATGGTTGAATATCGTTAAATTTGTGTCCATTTTTGTATTAAATATGTAATCCATATTCATTCCTAACTGTGCATCAAACAGATACCATAATACTTAGTTTGCTGCGCCTTATCATAACAAAGCTCCATGCAAAATTTCAGCCAGAGCACTTTCCAAGACAAGGCAGAATAGACAGATAGACTGAGAGAAATCTATATATATAAAAGCGAAAATGTATGTATGTATGTTTGTGTGTATGTGTGTATGTTTGTGTGTATGTTTGAATGTCTGCTAAAAACTTTTGACAGACACGACGAAAATTCACAAACTTGGTATCACATCGAAGCTCCATCCTTTGCTCAAAAAATATGGAAAATTGGCCAAAAACGTTAACTTTTTCACCCCGAAATCGACAATTTTCGACAAGGGGGGGGTCAACAAAAACGGTTCTCTCATGACAATGACCAATTCTACGCATGCGTCAGATGATGTTGTGGCCTGATTTACTTTAAATAGTTGAAAAACCGAACAAGTTTCATGTACGTTGCGTTAGCTCAGTTGGTTAAGGCCTTGGTTCATTATCTAAACGTTTTGGGTTCGAATCATGGTGTGAGATGTTTTTTGGGTTTTTTTTTTTCGATTTTTTAAATTTAAATATTGAACCAGTGTTTCGTTTTCTGCTTTTTTTTTTTTTTTTACTTCGCTTATTATTAGCGACACCCAAAAACACCCGGGTACCCACTGATTTTTAATTTTAATATCGAAACAGGCTTATTGAAGCCATTTTTCACATGTTCGTTTTTCTGTTTTCATCGTTCGTTTGCCTTACGTTAGTATTTTTTGTGTTTTTTTCCTGCTGAAGTGTTAACGTTGTTTTCTTTTTTTTACTTCACTTATAACAAACAAACCTACGTCGTCGTTGTCGTTGTCGTAACGCTCGACGACTTCCGGCCGCGCACCTCTTTCACTAACTCATTCTGGCTGGCCGATTTTATTTTCAAACTTCGCCTCAGGGCTTCGGGTTCGATCCTACCCCCCCCCCCTCGAGTTCTTTATAATTTAACACCACACACACCTACAAACACTCGGGCAAAGCTGGGTACCCCCGCTAGTCTATATATACAAAAGGCAAAATGTCCACGCACGTTTTTGTATGTCCAAGAAAGGCTTTTTTCGCAGAGGTTTTCGACGAGGTTACTATTTTGGAGAACTTTCCTTATACTCCCTAGATTGTAATATCTCCAACTTGCAAATGGAGATCGTCATTATCTTTATTTTGATTGACTTTTTTAAAAATTCCTGGTTTCCAGTATTTGTTGGGCTTTCTTGTATAAATAAAGCAAAACTAATTGGAGCAAAGTCGATCGCCTTTTCGGCCAGGACGTCTAGAAGGCAATCAGCTTTGATTAATGTAGCGAAAACACTTCATATCAGACAATTGCTATTCATTCGGACACTGCCAGAGCTCCCCCTTTTTGGAGGAGCTGGTTTTCCCCAACATCGTGAGGAAACAAGTACAGGGGAGAAAGCGAGAAGCTTAACTGGCCTGCAGCCAGACGTTCCTTTCTGTGCCTGCGTGAACTCATTCACTTAACTATCCATTTCTGCAAGTCAACTTTTTGAATGACATCGCTAAATTTGAACGCTTTTAACTTCCTGTCGCATCAGAGCATAGCGGTAAGATGTCAGGTTTTCTTTCACTTTCTTTTCTGCCTTCGCGTCACCGGTTCGAGTCTGCCTGCCTACTACCACTTTTTTTTTTTTTTCCGGTGATCAACACACACCTTCAATCACCCTGGCAATGCCGGGTACCCCCACTAGTATAATATAGAATATTTTGGTACTGGTATGGCTTTTGCGTTCCCTTGTCCACTCAGTTTTCTTGATGCTTGTGAAACAGTGACCCCTACAGCAGAATTAGAGAAAAAAGATTCAGGTCTCAGAAATGAGATACTTCAGAAGACTGCTTGACATCTCTTACAAAGATCACATAACCAATGAAGAAGTCAAAAACAGAATAAGACAAGACTTTGGTCCTTATGAAGATCCTCTTACCACAATCAGGAGGCGCAAACTAAAATGGTTGGGCCACGTAACAACAGGAAAGAGGCTTGCTAAGACACTGCTACAGGGATCAGTTAGAAGAGGAAGAAAGAGAGGAAGACAGAAGAAGAGATGGGAAGACAACATCACAAAATGGACAGGATTGAAGCTGACCGAGAAGGGAAGAATGGAGAGAACTGGTTGAAAGGCCATCTATAGCACCCCAACTGCAATTGCCACAGGGCAGGTGAAGATGAAGGTAAAGATAGCTCTTGTAATCAGACAAAATCGACTTTTTTTTTTTCTTTTTTTTTGGGGGGGACATCTTTCAGATATTTACCTATCACCCTCTTTTTATTGAGCCATGTGAGGTCATACCTGTTTCTATTATATTCTCACAGTTCCACAGAATAAGCTAGGTGTTATACTGCCATATTGTCCCAGAGAAACATGAGCTCCCCTTTTCACTGATCAAACAGAATCACCCTTGCTGGAGGCAACAGCGATGTCCTTTTTGTTGATGTGATTTATCTGACACAGTTTACGAGTACAAGTTCCTGCTTCAACCCAAACTTTCACACCTTTTTCAATATTTGCACGATTGATGCATTGTTGGAAATATTCTTAACAAGAATAAGTGGCTTTATGCAAATTGCATAAGTGACTTTATGCAAATTACCCACTATTACTTAAGGAGAAAAAAAAATCTTGAACTCTGCTCGTCCAAGGTTTTGTTTTTAGTATTTATATATAGCATCTTCTCAAGTAATAGTGGGTAATTTGCATAAAGTTACTGATGCAATTTGCATAAAAAGTCTTGTTAAGAATATTTCCAACACGCTCAATGAATATTGCAATATATTTATTGCAATTTAATTAAAGAGTTATTTTATTGGTACAGTTTATTCATATATATATATATATATATATATATATATATTTATGAACAAGTGAATTTATATATTTTGGAAAGGTTGAATTTGTTTATGGGTTTATAAACTCTTTTCCTTTTTAGAAACGTTTATTTTACATGGTTCATTATTTTTTAGAGACTTATTTTAAATTTTTTACATATATATTTTCTATGTATAGGTATAATTTAGTGCTATTTATTTACTATAGATAATCAATATTATCCTTCATCATTTGAAGAAATTTAGCAAATTATATTTAACTAGCGGGGGTGCCCAGCGTTACACGGGTGTTTGAAAAAAAAAAAAGGGAAGCTTGAACCCGAACACGCAACGTGAAGGTGGAAAAGAAAGTGAAAGAAAACATAACATGTTACCGCTACGCCAAGACGGGAAAGCGTTGTAATTTAGCAATGTCAACCATCATACCATATAGGCTGAAAGTTGAACTGGCCTACAGCCAGTTAAGCTTTCAGCTTTCTGCTGTGTTTGCTTTATCATGATGTTGGCTCCGCCCCCAAGAAGGGGAGCTCTGGTAGTGTCTTAATGAATAGCAGTTGTCTAATATGAAGGGTAGTCCCCACAGTGATCAAAGCTGATTGCCTTCAAGACGAAGGCCAGCGAATCGCTTTGTTTCGATTCAGTTTTACTTTATTTATATGAGAAAGACAAACAAACACTCGAAACCAGATTTTTTTAAAAAGTCGCTCAAAATAAATCTAGAGACAACTTCCGTTGCAAATCGTAGATATTATAATCTAGGGAGTATATAAAAAGTTGTTGAAAATAGTAAGCCCCTGAGAACCTCGACGAAAAAAGCCTTTAGCAGACATACAAAAATGCGCGCCCGTTTTGCTTTTTATATATAGATTATAATTACAAATACAATAAAAGGTAAAACTTATGTCAGTTTGAAGTTTGGCAATTTCCAAAACGGTTGTTCCAGAGAATGTTCTTTTCTATAAACAAATAAAGTGTTAGAAATAACTAATTCAGGAAAACTTTTAAAAGCATTGAACTCCTTTTTCTCAAACCTCCACGGTCTGTTCACATAAAGGACAGGATTCTGCATTGTCTTAATCAAGCTTTATCCTAAAGATATGTATATAGGTATATAGTGTATTAATATATGCCTGTATTTGAATCGGGTTCAGTGCAATACTACAGGGTGGGCCAAAAAAGCAGAGCATCCTCCTCTTATCTCGAAGGAGACCCGGTTTTGATAGCAAATGCACATCATATAACTTCAGATCTATACCAAAATTGCTGCACCGTTTTGCCTCACTCTGTAGAAGTGGCTGAGGGAAGGAGTAGAGGTAACCATAGATATGGTATAAGGGATGATTTGACATCACTGGCAACCATTTCATATGAAAGATTGACCCTGAAAACATAGGTAAAATTGCAAGATTTATTGATTTATCTTAAAACTGACCGAGTTAGTGTTTTAAAACATAATGGAAAATGACTTATAAGTCGAAAATGTTCAACTTCAAAATTTGAAACTTTCCCACACTCAAATCTTGTCTAATATTTCGTATGATGTAGAGTAGACCCAACCTGACATAAAATCACACACACAAAAAAAGTTGCAATTTTTTGTGATTGAGCTATTTTGGCATTATATTGACTAGCATAACAGCCTAAGCTATTTTCAATTCAGGATCATCGTTGACCTTGGTTAATATCTCATCATTGTTTCTACTTCCTGTCATACTCAACTAACTAAATTATATACTAGTGGATCTACCTGCACAATATTTTACATTTATTATAGAGTGGAGGATGTAAATTTTACTTTTCTTTTTCAGCTTCCATGAAACGACCAAAAGGAAAAGATGAAGAGGAGAAGAAAAGTATAAAGTCGATGTTGACCACTTTGTTGAAACGAAGACCAGATATGGAGACTTTAGTTGCCAAGGGTATTATTGAAGGTAAATAAGTTTGCAATTTATTTCTTTATTTTATTTATTTAAAAAGAAAAGATCAAAAACTCAAGAATGTGGGATCACGAGAGCCCTTTCAAGAGTGACAAATATAAAAGTGTAGTGAAATACCTGCAATTTGTAGGGGCCAAATAGACACAGCAACTTAAGCCCAATAACACCAAATACGAAGTACCAATAAGTTTCCAGACTTTTTTTTTCATATAGGCACTATTTTGATAGTACACGCATGAAATTCTAGTCCCCTTCAAAGTAATCTCCTCCGTCTGCAATGCACTTGTATTGTTCCAGCAATTTTTGGAAGGCCCCTGAAAGTCCTCTTGTGTGAGCGTGACAATAACCCTTGTCACAGCCTTTTTTCATCTGGTCAATTGTCGCATAATAATAGCCTCTAAGATTTTCCTTGTGTTTAAGGAATAACCAAAAATCACAGGGAGCAAGGTCTGAATTAAAGGAAGGGTGAGGAACTATCCTGATGCCCATCTAGATGAAATAGTCTATGACTAGGATGGAGTTGTAGACTAGTGCATTGGGACATAGTCCACGCAAATTTTCTGCATCTTCAGTTCCTCACGAATAATTGTGTGTACAATCCCACAATGACATCAAGTTGTAAACTTGTTGTTTCTATAGACACATTATGCTCTTTATCCATGAAATTCTTTATTTGGCCAATCAACTCTGGTGTTCTGACTTCCTTACTCCTCCCACATCTCTCATCATCCCTTACAAACTCCTTGTCTTGCTTGAATCTCTTACGCTACACAAAAACTGATGCTTGATCCATGCAAGATGGTTCAAAAGCAGTCTGAATCATTTCATACTTTTCTGTAGCATTTTTCCAAGTTTAAAACAGAACTGTATTGCATATCGTTCTTAAGTGTCATCACGTCCAGATTGCATTTTTGAAATTCACCAGCTGTGACAATCAGGCTTTAGTAGGGTGTATTCCAATTCCTGCTGTAGCTGTTCATTTGAACCTAAGATCATGAAAATTGGTCAGTCATCTCATAAGATGTATAGCAATAACATGCTGAATTTTCAATGCCTGTACAAGAAAGTCTGGAAACTTATTTAAGACACTTCGCATATCGGAAGAATTAAGCGAACATCTACACACACGTGCTTACATATCTGTATCTCTACTATTATATAAAAGAAACTCTGTGTGTGTGTGTGTGTGTGTGTGTGTGTGTGTGTGTGTGTGTGTGTGTGAGTTGCCTATGGACTCAAAAATGGGTGGGCCAATTTTTATGAAATTTCACATGAAGGTACTTTATGTGCCTGGCAGTGTTCTTAGATAGGTTCTGTATTGGAATGTCTTCGATAAGTATCGATGATCAAAATAACAATGAAAGAAGGCACAGGCGATTTTCACTACAGTTAACACCTTACACAACCTAACATCACAAGTGCATTTGAGAAGTTTTATTATCACACAAGCCGAAAGGCCCAAATGAATGTTTCTGTTTAAAGCATAATTGTACCAAGATACTTGACTTTTTGGTTTAAACTTTAATTCAAACTATTATATATCAAAAATAATCCTGATGAAGGTTTTTTATATATAAAAAAAATCCTGATGAAGGCTTTTTTATAAGCCAAAAATTTAAAACTTTAAATAAATAAATATCTGTTTATTTAAAAAAAAAATACAAATTCGCATATGATCGTTTTTCCTAACATCACATTTTATATCAAAAATAATTTTATAAAATCAGCAGTAGGTTCTCTACAGTGCAATGTAGACTACAATGTATTGTTAACAGTCACTTCAAGAGGCATGTGAAGCCTCCTCCCGATGCACCGCGATGGGTCCCCAACCGGAGCAGGCAATCAATCGATTTTATTGAAAAATGGGCGATTTCACCAATTTCAATGACGATAAAAATATGGGAGTGTGAAACATTTGTTGATCATCATTCAATCCCGGGCAACGTTGAGTCTCATTGCTAGTAATTAAAATAAAAATAGCAATAACATATATAACCTCTAAATTTTTGGAAAAGTGTTTAGAAACAGAATTTTTTTCCATAAGACAAGTAAAAGACAATTTCTTTAATTATTCAGAATTTTTATTGCGTGTTCTAAAGGAAATAACTGTATATTACTAAGATATCTGTTTTTTTATTGTTTTTTTTTTTTTTTTTAATAATTTGGGATGCTAAAACGTAGTAATATATCCAAAAATTACGAAAATTCACCAAGTAGAAAGTTAGTTATAGTTAAAAGTAATTTTTACAAAAAATCGGGTAAAATTGTATTTTTCTTAGTTGTAATAAAATAGACGGTGAAGAGTTCACACACAGGGGACATAACTCGTAACCCGTATTTTAGATTACATGTTCATGGTGTGTAATATTTGTAGTCTACTAAAAACAAAATTTGTAGTTTACTAAAAACAAAATAGCATTTGTTCTACTCAATGAATTTTTGTAATTTTCGGATACATTACAATTTTCCACATAACAGTTAGGTATATAATATTGTTTTTGCTTAAAACGAAATTTAAACAAAAATCAATCTATCGGCTCTATCTCAACAAGCACTAATATGAGTGTACACGAAAATTTATGGAAAATTATTGAGTAGAATAAAAAAATAAATATAATTTAATAATGATATTCAACGAATTCCGAATGTCAAGAACTTCATATTGGAAGAAGGGAGATAATCTTGTACGATGTTCTGACTTGATGCAAAAGTTGTTCAGAGTTCATAGACTTTTATATTTTATTAAAATTCTGCTCAATAAATTTCCATAATTTTTTGTGTGCACTAATATTTTGCACTGATATATGAGTTTTTCAGGTTTTTTTGTATTTTTAACTGTCATATTTTGCATTTATCTCGATATATTGAGATGAATATGAAATATGACAGTTAAGGTTTGTTTCGCAATCCACATACGTACGAAAAAATAGTCAGAAATTAAAAATCTAACAGACAAATGTTATCAAAGGCAAGATAAGTTACTCTTCTACCTATCTGGAAAAGTTTTTAGTGGTTTTACTCACTTTAAAATGCCTTATCGGTTTGAAAATCATAGTGTTTTTCGATAGGTGTGAACAAGTAAAATGGCGGCGAGTCTGACTCCTAAATATGTGAAGTTTGGAAAATAAGTTAAAACAAAAGAATTATACAAAATACTGTTAGAAACCCACCCAGTATATATTACTGTGACATATATTGAATAGTATTTTGTATAATGTTTTAGTTTTAACTTATTTTCCAAGCTTTGCATATTTATGGGTCAGCCTTGCGGCCATTTTTCTTGTTCGCACACATCGATAAACACTGTATGATTTTCGAACCGATTCAACATTTTAAAGTGAGTAAAACCACTAAAACCTTTTCCAGATACGTAGAAGAGTAACTTATCTTGGCTTTGATAACATTTATTTGTTATATATTTGTTTTTTGACAACTTTTTCGAATCTATGTGTATAGTAAAACAAACCCAGCAGTTCAAATAAAATATGACATATAAATATAATATATGCGAAATATAACAGTTAAAAATAGAACAAACACCAAATTTTTATTCTAAATTTCATTAAAAATATTTTTTTAGAATTTAGAAAACTAGAGCATCCACTTATTTTAAATATTTTAAAAGACAAAACTTGTTTTTTCATTTGTCTTCGTATTTTTTATTTATTTTTTTTTTCTAGCAAATTTGCTTTTGCTGTAAAAGGGAGGTAATTGCCGATTGATTAAGCATGGTGTGATTTAATTTCGTAGATAGACTATTTTTATTTCAAAATGGCATATATTTTACTTTTGTGCGTGTGTGTTCTTTTTAAGATTGAAATGTTGCTCTCTGGACAAGATCATATCTGTAAGAGGCTAAGAAAATTTACTAGGCAGTCATTGGATATTTTTTAGTTGTTAATAATTTACTTGCATCATTTTCAGAAAACTTAACTGTGAAAGGGAATTTTTATGCATCAAATATTTGGACATTTTCCAGCATGCACAACAAAACGAAAAATGTGCTTTGAATTCCATTTTTTTATTTTTTTTCGGGTGGGTGCTTATAAACACTACAATAAGTACAGGGTGGAACGATAAAAGTGTCGTCCTAAAGAAAACAACACTACAGCTTTATTTTAAAACTTTTATTGAAAAATTTATTAAAAATTCAAGTAACTTGATTATGTAGTAGAGCTAACATCTATTCAATGTAACCGCCTTCAGCCTCAATACAGGTCTGGAACTAAGAGCATGTCTTTTTGACAAGCGTCGGCAGACACTCAGCAGATGGTGGTGATTAGGCTGGCTTTGGTGTTGTGGGAGGTCATGTTCTTGATGTATCACCAAACGAAGTAGTCCGGCGGGTTCAGGTCGGGGGAGGAGGGGGGGTGCAGTGAGAGAAGGGTACTAAGTTGTAGAACTCCTTTTGAAGCCAAGCCTAGGTCTCTTTGGACTTGTGAGTTGGTGCCGAGTCCTGCTGCCACACCCAGGGTCTGCCAGTGGCCACCTGATTGCACCAGGAGATCACCACACTCTTCAGCACATCCAGATACACTTTGTTGTTGACTTTCAAGCCAACTTCGAAGATGTGAGGTGGCATGATGTGGCCCTCACTTGAAACCACACCAAAGACCATAACCCTGACCAGAAATTTTGTTGAGTTGTGCCCTCAAGCGTTGAACTGTTTGTATTTGTATTTTGAGGGTACTGGCAATGGTCCTGTTGTCATAACTTGGATCGGTAGAGAACATGAGTTATACAGTGGTGCATCTCTGATCTTGCTCGTTGAACATTGTGTTACTTTAAGTTTTTTGTTTTAACTTATTTAAATTGTTTATTTTTAAAAAAACACAAGTAGTGCTAAGTATTAAGTTAGAACAAGAAAAAAATTACTGATATTAGACGGTCATCTGGGGTGTCTCAAAAATCGCTTAAAAATTGAAAATTAAACAAAATACTTGTAGAAATCCAACCATTACATGCTATTGAGGTGCATAAATTTTATTTGGATCATAAGTTTGTCAGTATATGGTAAAAAATTCCATCTTGTCTTATCTTGTCTTCCCTTTCTCTTGTATGAAAGTTCTCTCTGAAAACTGAAAAGTTAATTTTGTCATGAAAGCTAAGATTTGAAATTATTCATAGTGAAGATTGATGATGACTTATTTGATTAAAGAATGTTTTTTTTATGTCTCTTTCCCTCACACTCAGTGTCTTTCTCTTAAGTTGTTTTTTTTTAGCTTATTCTTTGTTGTTTTTTGTGCTGCCCTATCAACACACACAAGTTGGAGGTGTGCAGCCTCCCAGGTTGGGAAATTCATTTCAACTGTTTTTGCCATTAGCTACTCACATCCCTCATTCTTAGTATCACTATTACTGAAGATTGAACTTTCAATATGACTGACACTTCGAACTGATTATCACTTAGCACTTTTATCCGTTGCTTCATTGAAAACATTAATCTGAATAATCCAGATAATCCAAATTATTAATCCTTATCTCAAAATCTCAAAACCATATCGTACCATACCTCTCAATGAAAGAAAAAAAACATTAAAATTTTGAATTAAACTATTTTTATTGCTTAAGACTTTAATATTTGATTTTTGTTTTTTTATTATATTGCTGTGATTATTTAAAATTCCTTTTTATTTTGTGGCATGATTTATATAATTTACACTTTTTGTTTATATATATATATATATATATATATATATATATATATATATATATATATATATATATATATATATATATATATATATATATTCTCTTCTCATTAAAAATAGAATTCTTCTGCCTTGTTTGGATAAATTAACTTTTATTTTTTTGTTTGTTTTGATTTTATCCATTTTTTTTGTTTTTTGTTTTTTTTTTTGTTGTTCCTTCATTTTCCCCTCCATTTGTACCAGAAAATTTTTTAACTGAATGTTGTCTGCCTTATCCATTTTTTGTTTTGTGTAATTTTGATTTAACTTTTTTTTAAATTTTTTTTTTTTTCTTGGAGAAAGAAAAACATGCAGAATAAACTGAAAAAAAAAAAAATGGACATTTAACTTACAATATGCTAATAATGCAGCCAATAAAACAAATGCAGAAATCTATAACTAACAATCTAAAAATAAAAATCTAGAAATCTATAACCAATAACCTAAAAATGAAAAATTCCAGAAATCTATAAGTAACAATCTAAAAATTAAAAATCTAGAAATAATTAAAAATCTAGAAATAATTAAAAATCTAGAAATAATTAAAAATCTAGATAATCTTAAAAAAAAAACAAAAAAAAACTAGAATTCTAATATTTTCTTATGGGATGAGGGGTGGCTATCCAGCAGCTCAAAAAAGAGACATTCTTGATTGGATAAAATTTAAATTACCTCAAATAAGAAGGATTTTTTGGTGCTTGTGTAGATTGGTGATCTTTTAAACCGACATATTTCAGGTGAAAAATCATTATGTACTTGCATGTCATGTTGAAATTAGTATAAATTTAAAACATTATGGAGAATGATACAATAGGAAAATAATTGCAAGTATAAATAGAATTTATCAAATTATCAAATTTTATCATATGCTTTAATGTGGAAGGGTTGCGTGACCAATTCTGTATGAGTTATCTCTCTTGACTTAAATTATTGGGCCGCCATTTTTAAACACAAAACCTCAGAGCGTAATGTGAATTAATTTTTTGTTAAGCATAGATCTAGTACATCTTCTGCTGGATCATTTTACATAATCTTTGGAATTTATACTAATTTTGACTTGATGCATAAGTACTTAAGAATGTTTTCACCTGAAATGTGTTAATTTAAAAGATTACCAGTCAAAACTACCACCGATTTCTTTTCCTCAAATTGCAGACAGAACAGATGGACTTATTATGTCTTGTCCAGTGTCAACTCCTAGAGATACCACTTTACTCAGTTATATCTTTAAAACAGAGAAGGCATTGTTTTTTTTTTGTTTTTTTTTCAGTTGGAAAAGTTAAACTCTTGTAAGTTAGACATGGTTTTTTTTTTCAGTTTTTGAAAATATCGCCGAAAACTAAAAACAAAAAATATATGAAATCAACAACAACAACAGCAACAACAACAATATTATATTTTCAAAACGGATCGATTAAAGGAACACATCGATTTTTCAGTTTCAAAAAAATGAAGAAAGGATAGAAAATTATGAAAATGAAAATGGATAAAAATGGAGAAAACGTGATCAGACATTTATTTCTGGTTCGAGTCTCAAGGGTTTTTTACTAATTCAACCTCACATTATAATTTAAGGAGAGTAGAAAGTGGATCTTGGAATTTACTTTCGGCAGCACATATAACTCTTGTTTCCCTTATTTTATTCTTTAGACCTCACATTCCGTGAGCGATGTTTTTGACAAAAAGAAAAAGAACTGTTGTTGGTCAGAATCTATTCCATCTGATACTTATCGTTGACAAGTTTTTGATCTTGAAATAGTTTTTTTTTTTTTTTTTTAGCTCCTTGCATCAAGTGGCTTCATACCTTGTCTGGAGCGATTCCATTAAAAAAAAATCTGTCGCTTTCCTATCTGATGTAAATATATTCCTACAGTTTTCTTGGCTGAAATGAACCGTTAGCATGACTGCAATTATCGCTATATTTATAGGAAGTATAAGAATTGCTCAGCAAAATATTTGTTCACATTACGTTTAAATTTCTGTATTTTGATTCAGTCAGAGAAACAGGTAAGCAGTCCAAGGAAAGAAACTATTAGAGTAGACTCTCATGACTTCTATGGACAAGTAGTCATTGATTGGCAGAAGTTTGAAGCTCATAGTATCAATGCTGATATGCTTCAAGGATCCTCCCTTCAAAGATCCTTCTCTCTTCTTAATCTTTATTGAGGATCTCCCAAATCACATTCTAAGATTATTTGTTGACATTACGCAGACGACATTACTATATACGGCAATATTTTGAAGAGCATTAATAATCAAGATCTTTCTGGGTCTCTCTCCTCTGACTTTGAATGTAGGCTGCAATGAGGTAAAAGCTGGCTGGTTAGTTTTAATACAAGCTTCTATCTTTTCACCACCAATGCTCTGATCCCCATTTGTCCCCAATTAAAATGAATGCCCCTCGTTTCAAAGAAGCAACTTGTGTTAACAAGCTTCTGGAACTGACCTTCTCTCCTGACCTGAAATTGAAGACTTACATCAAATCTGTTGCCAAGGTCGCTAGAAAAATGTTTGGATCATTCTACTACTCCAGAAGGTATCTCGCTCCAAACACAATCCTCTACCTGTATAAGAAGCAAATATGTCTTAAAATGGAGTACTGTTGCTACACTGGGGAGGAGCTGCTTAAAAAAAACAAAAACAAAACAAAAAAAAAAAACAATAAGTTGTGCTACAAAATTCCAAGTGGCAGCCATCTTGCCTTTTTTACTCATTCAATTGTTTACACATTTTAATCGTGCATTTCTCAAGTTTAAATGGATAAAATAAATTAACTTTTTACTCAAAATGATTCCTCATGTAATAATGTTTAAGATAAGAAACATTTTTAATGCATACACAGACTTATTTTCTCATATCACCCACACACCCTATCTAGTGACATTACCGAAATATGATAGGAATTTTAAACTCACTGTTAAATAGGAAGATCAGTAAAAAGTGATGAAAACATGCTTCAGCGGAATTTGAACCTAACATGCCGAGTCCACAATCCATACCTGTAACCACTTTACCACTGCTATCTTTTGTTTCTTTTCATTAATTATTTCTACTAAATCGTACGCACTCGTTCCGCCCAGAATTGTTCGATTGATGAGAATTGGTTACACGTATGTTTCTTTTTATCAAACTTCATCTAATTTGGTTCACGGATTAATATTGCTGCTTTAGCGTTAATCCAGTCGGATTGAAAAAAGAAAAAGAAAAAAGTTTACTTCTTAGTTGACGCTTAAGCAACCAACTGTTTTTATATGGGCAATTAATTTATCATTATTGCTGTTGTTCGATACCTGCTATCTTCAAGGCTCCTTAAACAGTTTGAGACTTTCTGTTAGCCTTATTATTGTGTTGAAGTTATTATCACAATTGAGTTGGGCTTTCTTAACAACCATTCTCTCTTCCTCCTCCACTGACCTCATCTAACTAAAGCCATCGTCTATAATTTCCAGTTCTCCCTCTGTTTACCCAAAACTAAACAGAACTTCCATAAGCAAAGTTCCTTTCCTAAAATTAACTGTCTGTGAAGCAAAATACTGTGGGACTGCTTCCCAGCTGACTACTATATGATCGTTTTCAAGTCCAATGTAAACAAGTTCTTGTTGAGCCATATTCTTTAATTAATAATTAAATTCTGCCTAATTTCCATCATCGTTAAAAAATCATTACTGTGTTTCAGTGTTTCACTGTTCACCTGATAAATTAATTAACCGTTATCCTTCAGTGGTCTTTGTTTAAAAAAAAAAAAAAAAAGAAAGACTCTAAGCATCATTATGTCGTATAATATCCCCTACAATCCGGCCTATTACTATAACTATGCACACTTGGGTGTTGCCCCTAATGGAGTACCCATTGTTTATTCACCTTTCTCCATGCCTAACTTTGCATACACTTGGAATTATCAAACCGACAACAACCATTTAACTGACTCAAAACATCCCACAAGTTTCTCAGAGGAATCGGATGCAGAACCATGTAGGAACGCTTTTTTATTTTATTTTATTTTATTTTATTTATTTATTTATCATGTTTAAGTTATTGCATATAAAACTTTATTTATTTATTTATTTTTGATTATATTTAAGTTAGTGTATCTAAAAACTTTATTTATTTTTATTATATTTGAGTTATTGTATAAACACTTTATTTTATTTATTTATTTTTATTATATCTGAGTTATTGTATACTGACTTTGTTTTATTTATTTATTTTATTTTATTTTATTTATTATTATATTTGAGCTATTTTATACAAAAGTTTATTTATTTATTTTATTATATTAAAATTTTTTTATATAAACTTTATTTATTTTTTATTTTTTAATTATATTTGAGTTATTATATACAAAACTTTATTTATATATTTATTTTATTATATTTGAATTTTTTTATATAAACTTTATTTATTTTTTAATTATATTTGAGTTATTATATACAAAACTTTATTTATATATTTATTTTATTATATTTGAATTTATAAAAACTTTATTTATTTTTTTATTATATTTGAGTTATTATATACAAAATTTTATTTATTATATTTGAAATTTTATGCAAATTTTATTTTTTGGAGTTATTGTATACGAAACTTTATTTATTTATTTATTTATTAATATTATTTGGATTATTCAAATTTATACTCTCATATTATACCGTTTTGGTCGTTTTGGACCATTTTTCAGATGTCTTGTTGAACTTGGTAGTCTTTATGTCAAACAAGGGAGCCTATAGAGAATTTCGAACTGAACCCCTTATTTAATCAATGAAAGTAGATTATTCTAATTCAGTCAGCCATGACCAAGAGAAAAAGAAAAGTATTTGTTATTCTAAATTATTATCAAAATTTGTTATTCTAAATTATTATTATAGTAAGGATTGAACCTGCAATACAAATGTCTTACTTGTTATGTCTGCGACAATATCCATTATTAATTTCAGAAAAAACTTCCCTTTTCAAATGGTAGATATAACAGATCGATTCAAAGCATGCTAGATGATAGAGCGGAAATTGGATGGCTGTGTGGAGCCTCGGAGCAAATGTAAGGAGGGGGTTTAACATATTTTTTTTGTTCCTTTTTCTTTATAAAAAATTTTATGTATATATATATATATTTTATTTATTTATTTATTTTTTTAGTTTATAACTTGTTGCTTTAGCGTAAGCTTTTTTTAATTTTTTATTGAGACCCTTAGACAGCAGCTTTATAAACGCAAGCACAACGAGGACCCACCACTATGCACACTGACAAATTGCCCAGTATACCCCACAACCATATGCCACCGCACACATGTAGTCTATAAACTAGAATGCTCTGCCTGCCGAAAATTGTACGTGGGCAGCACCACAAGACCCCTACACATAAGAATCAAGGAACACACACAAACACAAGCATCATCATTCCACAAACACCTCAACACCTGCAGAAACAAATATATATATCTATTGAAGTCAATATTTTAACCACAGAACGCAATATTGGGAATCTTTGCATAAAGGAATCATTACTAATATCCAAATTACGGCCAGAACTCAACAACATTCATTATATAACTTTACATCGGCTCCCACCAAAGACTTACCATTACAACCTTAACCCATTAGAACAGGTACACCACTGCACACCGCCCATACTCTAACTCACAGTCCAGACACAGCCTTACCACATATAAATTATATATATAAAAAATAAAAGAAATTAAATAAGTAAATAATAGCAATATATATAAAAAAAATAATAAAAAATAGTTAGCTGAAATAACATAAACCAATTTGAAAAAAAAACGAAAAACGTTTGATTTAAGCTAACCCACCTATTCAAATCCAAATAAACACTAACAACAAACACAAATAAATTAATAAACAAATAATAATAAAGAATTAAATAGAAAAAAAAGGTTCCATCTATAACCACTTATAAGTTTTATTAAAATAAATAAATTAACAATTCCCAAGGAATGTCAATCCACCCCCCTTCCCAGCTATCTTCCTAGTCCTGACAACCGCACCCCTAACCTAAACATCGCAACAGCCGACTGAAAGCATCCCCTCCCCTCCTCTCTCACATCCCCCTCCACTTCTCTCCTCCAAAAGCTAATCAGTACCAGCCTACTAGCGACTTACGTGACCTAGATACACCAAGTCATCCCACTGAATATGCTAGGATGTTAATAAATTAAACAAATAAATGAATAATACAGAGCAGCTGAAAAAAAATAATAATAAAGACAACAAAATAAACAGAGAATATACAAAATTAAAAAAGCTTACGCTAAAGCAGCAAGTATAAACTATAAAAAAAAAATGAATAAATAAATAAAATATATATATATACAAAAAAAATTTTTATAAATGAAAAGGAACAAAAAAAATATGTTAAACCCCCTCCTTACATTTGCTCCGGGGCTCCACACAGCCATCCAATTTCCGCTCTATCATCTAGCATGCTTTGAATCGGTCTGTCATGTCTACCATTTGAAAAGGGAAGTTTTTTCCGAAATTAATAATGGATATTGTCGCAGACATAACAAGTAAGACATTTGTATTTAATACAACTGAATAAATATATATATAGACATATATGTATGTACTTATTGATTTGTAAATCGCCACTTGTCTTCGTCTTCTCCCAACAACAACAACGACTATATCTCATTCCTCACATTGTGATAGCCTTCTAATTCTCTACTACATACATATCCCACACAATGCTTCAAGCAAACTACATATCAATTATATATATATATATATATATATATATATATATATATATATATATATATATATTAGAGGGAATTAGAACTGGAGTCTAAAGAGCAGAGTTTATTTTAATGTATTAGTAAATGTATTAATACTTTTAAAAGAAAACAGTGCCCATTGTAGTGTAGATATATAATAAGCTCAATAGATATAGATATCCTAGAGCTATATTTATATTGAGTAAAACGATTCATAATTGTGAATTTAAAATCAGTTTATTGTCTTACTCATAACTAAAATGCTAATTTTATTTTGATGTCTTTAACTTATCCCCCCTCCCCTATTTTTGCTGATGAAGAGACTATGCTTTAAAGGACAAAACTTTTGTCAAATTATTGTCAATACTTATTGTCAATTTCAATAAAATGGATATCGTTTCCGAAACGATCGTACAATCGAGTTGATTTTGTTTGTTTTTCCTTTTGAAACTGATTTTTAATTCAAAATTATGAATCGTTTTACTCAATATATATATATATATATATATATATATATATATATATATATATATATATATATATATATATATATACCAAGTTAAAGGTATTCAAGAGGGAAAACTCGTGAATTAAAATGAAATTATTAAGAGTGCTCAATAAAAAAGAGCAAAATATAATATTTTTATTTATATAGACAAATATTACATAGTCACTACACTGAGCATGCTAATGTTTCGGACAGTTGGTCGGTACGGACCAAAAGTCTTCGTCAGGAGACATAATAAAGTTTATCTACCACTGAAAGCAGCTGGTTCTCAAATGGAAGAATTGAAGAAATATATTTATTTTAATAAAAATAAAACGAGAGGGAGGGGGTTAAGTGACATTTTTAGACTCCAGATATAGAAAGAGTAAGGGGGAAAAGGACGTCAAGACTAAACAGAATGAAAAAAGAAATAAAAAAGAGAAATAAAAATAAAAAAAATCACTTAACCCTCCCACCCCTTCCTGTTAAATTTAACGTTTTATTTTTATTAAAATAAATATATTTCTCCAATTCTCCCTTTTGAGAACCAAACGCTTTCAGTTGTACACAAACCTTATTATGTCGCCCGACAGGAACTTTTAGTTCTTAACGACCAATTGTCTGAAACATTAACATATTCAGTGTAGCGACTATGCAATATTTATCTGTCCAAGTACAAATATTATATATATATATATATATATATATATATATATATATATATATATATATATATTACATAAAAGATATATATAACTTTATTACATCATCAGAACAATAAGCAATAGTAAAAGAGAAAAAGAAACATATTTAGATTATGGCGTTTCAAAGCTAAATGCTTCTCACCAGAAGAGGAGAAGGGCCAAAATTATATAAAATGCAAATATAGATAAAAACCGGTTTAATAACATTTAAATGTGAAATGAGAATGAAGGAATGGGATAATATGGTAAAAATATAAATTCTCTGTACATTCCTCATATTTATTACCTGTGACCCAAAACATGTTTTCCGTTCATTTCGTTTAAAAACAGCAGAAAATTCACCGTTTCTTTTCTTGGCTCTTTCATTCACATATTATTGTTTGTTAACACCCGGGACATCAGACATTCATTGCCTGGCATCCCTGCCTGGTGTCAACAGCTGCCTTTTCCAACAGTTCTCACACTTCTTCTTCTTCTTCTTCTTCTTCTTCTTCTTCTTCACAGTGCACGCTTTTTACATGCAAGCTGCATAATGTATCTTTCTCCCTTTCTCTCTTTTTACATTTTTGTTTTCACATGCGCGTGCTGACACGTGTCCTCTTTTTATCTTTTAAACGGCTGTTCACCTTTTCTTTTCCTCTTTATAGAGTCTCTCCCTTTCCTACTCTTCATTTCTGTTTTCACGCAGACGATAAGTAAAAATAAACAAATCTCTCTCTTTCTCTCTCCCCCCCCCCGTATCACTGAAACAATTACAAATAAAGAAAAGAAATGAAACAAAACGTTGACGATTTTTAGTTCAGTTTTAAAAATCAATTTTCAAATTAAAATATTATGTAATCCAATTACGTGATTATGTAACAACACGAAATCTGCATGAATTAAAATATATTTAAAAGTATTTTACGGCGTGGCAAAGTTGCCCACACTCTTAATTAATTGGAAATAAAAGCATGTGAAGTCAGGTTAATATTGGCTGTGTATCAGTAATCCGTCATCGGCCATATTATTTCTTCTGGAAACAGTTAAAATTGAACAAAAATTATTTAATTTTAAGATGTTTTTAAACTTTTTAAGTTTATTTTGAATTGACATATTTTATCTGCATGCCCAATTTTTAACCTCCACTAAAGGGAAGTAACTAATATCCTTAATTTTTACTTCATATAGATGTCTAGCATAATAAGAAATTGTATTATTAATATTATTATTATTATTATTATTATTAGCTGGACACCTGGCATTGCCCGGTCATACAATAGGCTTAATCATGATATTTTAATTCATGCAGATTGCGTATGTTTTTTTTTTACATAGGCACCACCACTTATCAAGGTCCAGAGGTCACTCGTGGATAAGAGTTAAAGAATGTACAGTAGTAAAATTGGGCAATATAGTAATCGTTAGTAATGGAAATTCGATAAATTTGTTAACTTAAGTGGAATGGCTCATCAAAAACTTGTTTACGTTGGACTTGAAGACAACCATATTGTAGTCAGCTGGAAAGCAGGAAAATGGAAGACAGTTCCACAGGCGTGCACTTCTAAGAAAGAAACTTTGTTCATGGAATCTACATTTAGGATTAGGCACAGATAAAGAATGGGAGGAATTATTGATAGTGTTTTCAGCCAGACGAGTGTTTCTTGTGAAAGTTTGGTGAGGGGGGGGGCATAGATTGGAGCTCAGTCGAGCACTTACCATGAAAATAACGATAAAGCAAAAACAAACTTGCAACATCTCTTCTGTGAGAAAGAGGTTGCAGGGAAGAGAAAAGAACATCTCCAACGAGGCTACAAAGTCTATTTTGAACTCTGTCAAGGCAGGATAAGTCCTTTCTAGCAGCTCCTGCCCAGATGTAACAACAGTACTCCATCCTTGGCTCTTATATAGATAGAGAATGGCATCAGCAGTGAGATATCTACTGGATTGATAGAAGGATCCCACCATTTTTTCAGTGGCCTTGGCAACGGATTTGATGTATGTGTTCCATTTCAGATCAGGAAATGTATTATTATAGAATCAATCCTCTATTGAATATTACATATTATGAGGAATAATTTGCACGATGGACTAATTCACAAAAAAATTAAAAGATAAATAAATAATAATGATAATGTTGTTCATCAAATTCTGTCTGTGTTTGTTTACTATATCATGTCAGCTGATATTTGGGCTTGATGATGAATGCCCTGGAGAAATCTGGTTAATGTTTAGTTTTAATATATGCAAATGAAGAAATGATTCGCAGCGATTTTAAATCGTACCTCTTTTTTATCGTAAATTGAACTCATTAATAAGAAAAAATGAAAATATAATGGTGAGGTACACCCAGGCTTAAACAGGGGATCATTTGATCTGTTGTTGAATGCTCTACCACTGAGCTATATTTCCAGATAGCAATAATTCCGTTTTTCTCTTTTTTTTTTGGTGGGGGTAGGAGGTAGTATCCAAAATACTAAACGGACCTTTTAAAAAAAAAATTAATAATATTATTTGTATTTTGGGTTATTATTAAAAAACGAGAGTTAAATGTGAACTCGTAAGTTTCTACTTCTAGTTATAAAACAGATGAGCATCGGCTGAAGAGAGGTTGATATAGATATCTAAAACGGTCTGTATTATCAGGGTTTTTTTTTATAAGAAGAAATGATTTGCCAAGATTTTATTATCTCCCTTGGCTGGTGTAATGTAAAATATTCCACTGTAAAAATTCTTTTTTTTTTTTTTTCTGTCTATAAGAAAGAAAGACTATTTTTAGGATCAAATTTTTTTATCTTTCATGAATGATGAATTTCTGTACAGAACATATCTAAGAACACTATCAGACATATAAATTACCTCTGTGTTAAATTTGCAAAAGATAGGCTCAGTCGTTTCGGAACCTATGAGGAAGGAACTCACACACGCGCAAAGTGACTTTTATATAATCGTTGAGATAGAGATTTTTATTCAAGGGAGATAATCTCTGAGAAGTAAGCTAACTCATGACAATACGCCAAGGTTTATTGAAATAGAATTAGTCAAACAACCCTGGCATGGCATCAAGCAACAAAATTTACAACAGGCTTTCACATCTCTAACCATACCATCACCATGCTTTTTTTTTTTTTTTTTCTATCCATTAGTAATCTAATAAGTACAAGGTTAATCAGGCCTTACTTCAACCTCCGTAATCGAACTCTGTAAATGACAAGTTTTAGATATTAACAGTGGCAGATTGGGTATAAAAATAGTGGATTCTCAGGAAACTAAAAGTGTTGGTGGGAGGGAGTAACATGCACAACAGTAATTTTTTTTTTTTTTTTTTGATTTTAGTAACAAATTAGCTGTATTGACCCCGGCATTGCTCGGGATCTGTTTACATTTGTTATGTTCATTATCTAAGGTGTTAGTTTTTTTTTTTTTTTTTTTTTTTTTTTTTGCACTGTCCTATCTCCATGCGCGCGCGCGCGCGCACACACACACACACACACACACACACACACACACACACACACACACACACGGTGGTGGTGGTGGTGGTGGTGGTGGTGGTGGTGGAAAGGTGCTGTACCCTCCCCACTCAAGTTTGGAAATTCATCTCTATTTCAACCTTTTTTTAAGTTGGCTGCTTTCATTCCTTTTTTTTTCAGTCACCAATTATTTGTGCTCTTTTTTATTTTTTCATTAGTAAAACATTGATTTTTTTTTTTTCTACAAAGAAGTCACCACTTATTAAGGCCCGGAGGCCACTCGAGGATAAGGGTTATTGAGTATACAGTAGTCAATGGGATAATATAGTAATCGTTAGAAGTGGAAATTTGCTAAATTGGATTACTTAAGGGGATGGTTCATCAAGAACTTGTTTACGTTAGACTTGAAAACAACCATATTGTAGTCATTTGGAAAGCAGGAAAATGCAAAAGAGTTCCACAGGCATGCAGTTCTAAGAAGGAAGCTTTGTTCATGGAATCTACATTTAAGGCACAGATAAAGAGTGGGGGAAATTATTGATAGTGTTTTCAGCTAGACAAGTGTTTTTTGTGAAAGTCAGACCAGGGTGACAATAGATTTGAGCTCAGACGAGCACTTGCCATAAAAATAATGATAAAGCAGAGACAGGCTCGCAACGTCTCTTCTGTGGGAAAGAGGTTGCATGGAAGAGAAAAGGGCATTTATTTTTATTTTATGTTTATTTTTATTACTAAAGAGTCACCACTTATCAAAAGCCCCAGGAAAATAAGTGTCAATGAAATTGTTAGGTGGACGGTGAGACAAAACTAATGAGTGGTCATGATAGTGGTTATTGATCAGAGTTTGATTATTAGGTTGATGCCAAAATAATGTCGTTTTTTGACGTTCAACTATATATATAAAAACGACATTATTTTTGCATCAACCTAATATTTAAGAGAATGGCTCAACAAGAATTTGTTTACATTGGATTTGAAAATGACTTTTAATCACATGGGAAGCAGTCTCATGGTATTGTGTCCTACAGAACTTTATTTTGAAAGTTTGTTTTTTTTTCAGAATGATTTTATATAATAAAAAATATATTTTCAAAATTTACATAAAAAATAATCTTTACTTTGAAATTTAAAATTTAAAACAAAAGAAATTTTCAAAGTAAAAAGTTAAAAATGTATATTTTCATTATAACGAATTTTATTAAAATGAAACCATTCTGAAAAAGAAGCATTTCAAAGTAAAGACATTTTTTTTGTAGAATTTTAGAATTCAACTGGAATTTACATAAATATTAATCAGAAGACTTTCACTAAACAGAAGCAAAAGTCGAAAACAAACTGTATTAATAAAAATAGTCCAATACTTTATTCCAAAACAAACGCATACTGTTTATTTGATTTCTAAATGTAATTCAAATATCTGAAATACTTCAAAATGGAACCCTATTTTCTTAACTCAACATACATCGCCAGCAGAAACTAACATAATTTTCTTTTTTATTTTAGGCACAGTATTTGGGTCAAAACTGGTCGACTTATGCAAAAAGGAGAAAACATTGGTGCCAAAATTTGTCAGAGATTGCATTGCTTCCATTGAGCGCCGAGGGCTGAACCAGGACGGTTTGTACAGAGTCAGTGGAAATATTGCAGAAATTCATAAATTAAGAATCAATATTGATAACAGTAAGTATCAAAAAATTACTTTCTTTCATTAGTGTGTGTGTGTGTGTGTGTGTGTGTGTGTGTGTGTGTGTGAGAGAGAGTGAGTGAGTGAGAGAGAAAAAAAAAAGTTGTTCTGATCTCCTAAAATGGTTCAAAATTGTACATGATTTTAAATAATTTTTTTTTTTTAGAGTCATGGTCGAACTAGTAAAATTTGTACATGATTAAAAACAATTTTTCTTTTAGAGTTAAAAATCTTATAGAGTTGAACATTTCAGGATTTGCAACAAAGTCCAAGGAAATGTCATAACTTGGGAAATCAAAACATCCTGTTTATCAAACCAAACTTTTAGACTTCATCAAAGAAGTTGCACTTTTCAAAAAATTCCAGTTCAAATTTAAAAAAAAATGGAAAACAATGTCAAATAATCACCCTAGGATATTATTTGGGAATTTTATTTGACACTAAATAATTCTGTAAAACAATTCAAGCCAAATATAAATCACTTTGCTCCTTATTATAGACTGGTGGATGTAATATTTCTTTTCACAAAAAAAATATATTGTGAAAATTCAATTGTGAATTGATTCCAGTAAAGCAACTGGCCCCACCGGCATTCCAATTATAGTATTAAAAAAGCTTCAACCAGAACTTGCTCCCATACTTACGAAACTGTTTAAACATTGCCTTAAGGAGAAGTGCTTTCCGACTCCCTGGAAAACCTCATCAGTATGCCCTGTATTTAAGAATTCAGGTGATAAGTCATCTCCCTCTCAGTACAGACCAATAAGTCTCCTGTGTGTTATGAGTAAGTTGCTGGAATCCATATTAAATAGAGAAATAGTAAACCACCTCAGCAGAAACAATCTTCTTAGTGACACACAATATGGTTTCTGTTCTGCAAGATCTACCGCAGATGTGCTAACGGTTATATCTCACAGGATTAGTGAATCTCTTGACAAAGGCTTCCTTTCTAGGGCAATTGCTCTTGACATATCAAAGGCCTTCAACAATGTATGGCATAAGGGCCTACTTCACAAGATTTCCAGCTACGGTATAACTGGAAATGTTTTCTCAATCATTAAATCATTTCTCTCCGATAAGCTCATAAGAGTAGTGGTCGATGGGACAAAAATCAGAGGCCTGCAGTATTAATGCTGGAGTCCCTCAAGGATCAATCCTGGGCCCAACTCTCTTCCTGATCTACATCAATGATCTCCCTAAACACATACTTAAATCATTCGTTGACATCTATGCTGATGACACGACCATCTACGGCAACACATCAAAGGTCGTAAATGACAAAGTTCTCTCTGATTCTCTCTCCTCTGATCTCGAGCGCGTGGTTCAGTGGGGGAAGTCGTGGCTGGTTACCTTTAATGTATCTAAAACCAAACTCCTATCTTTACATCATCAACGCTCTGATCCCCATCTGGCATCAATTGAAATGGATGGCTCTCGTCTAGGAGAAGCCCCATGTTTTGACAAGCTTCTGGGTTTGTCCTTTACTCCTGATCTGAAATGGAACACGTACATCAAGTCTGTTGCCAAGGTCGCTGGAAAGATGGTGGGATCCTTCTACCGCTCCAGAAGATATCTCACTACTGATGCAATTCTCTATCTATATAAAAGCCAAGTACTTCCAAGGATGGAATACTGCTGCCATATCTGAGCAGGAGCTGCTAAAAACAGCCTATCCTGCCTTGACAGAGTACAAAATAGACTTTGTGGCTTAGTGGGGTATGCCCCTTTTCTCTACCTTGCAACCTCTCTCCCACAGAAGAGACGTTGCGAGCCTATCCTTGTTTTATCGTTATTTGCATGGCAGGTGCTCGTCTGAACTCCAATCTCTGGTCCCCCTTGCCAATCTTTCACGAAAAACACCCGTCTAGCTGAATCCACTGTGAAAAATTTCCCCCACTCTATATCTGTGCCTAAATCAAAACGTGGATTCCATGAACAAAGCTTCTTTCTTAGAACTGCACGCCTGTAGAACTCTGTTCTGTCTGCCTGCTTCCCACCTGACTACAACTTGGATGTCTTCAAGTCCAATGTTAACAAATTCCTAATGAACCCCCCCTTAAGTAAACACCTCATCAAATCTCCATATTAACGTACTGTACTTGCAATAACTGAGTGGCTTCCGGGTCTCGATAAGTGGTGACCACCGTGTAAAAAAAAAAAAAAAAAAATTTAACTCAAAATTAAATTAATTCACTAAATTTTAAAAAGCATTTAAAGATTAAAATGGTTGATTATTTATTAAGAGTTCACACATAAGTCATTAAGAATGTAGTGAACTATCAGCCTTAGCTGTTGTTCGCTGTGTGTGTGTGTGTGTGTGTGGAGGTTTTTATTGACTCACTAGTTATTAGTAGATGTAGAACAGTTGAGATAGCAGGTTCAGTCCACAGAGAAAAGCCAAGAAAAATATCGTAGAAAGGGGTCAAAATAAACTTAAATGAAAAAGAGAGTAATTAAGACCTGGCCTGACATGGTTTAGTTTTTCTGTTCTGTTTTTCTAAGCCATTCAACATGCCAGCATCTAAAATGGCTGTTAAACCAATGATGATGATGATGATGATGATGATGATGATGATGATGATGATGAACAACAACAACAACAATACTTATGTTTCGTAACTATAACGAATCAAATTTTTAGTATGATCTAGACTAATTACCAATCTAGCGATTGCACTAAAAACGATTTTAGGATTTAGATAATCAGATTAGTGAAAAAAGTATTAATCCACCCCCACTTCTTCCAGAACTAAACAAAACAAAAACAAACGTCATTGTAAACAAACATGACTGCCAATTATTTTAGGATTTTATTCCCCATGTACATATTATTTACACTCACACATACACAGCAGTCAAAAGTTTATTACATAATATAACTCAAGATGGTTAATCAGAAGAACGGGCAACTCAAAGTCTGCAGCAGACAGCGTATGATAAAAAAATATTCGTATTATACTTAATTATTTTACGCATAAAATAATAAGAAATGTTAAATGTTTCACTGTTTTTAATTTATGATGTTTCTGAATTTTTGAGATGAGGATTGGTTATTCGTATTATTTGGATTCATTGTTTTCATCTTGAGTGTCATTTTTACAATGTTTCGGTCGATGTAACTTCCAACCTTTTTCAGATGTATCTTTTCGAATCGGGAATGTTTCTGGAATTTGGACAGAATTTCAAGCGGAACTTTTCATTTACTTCACGGGGGTAGTGTGCTCTTGTTCCATCAGCTATGACTGAATAGATGTCCTAAAGTAATTCACAATTGTATTTTTCGGTTGGCCACACTGAGGATTGAACCTTCAATCTTCTGGAGAATATCACTTTTTACAATCGATTGTTTCAAGTACTCTAACCATTCCCAAGTTCAACAGAAACATTTCTGAGTTCGACAAGAATTGAAGAAGGTCGAAAGTTACATTAACCGAAACATTGTGAAAATCACACTCAAGATGAGAACAGTAGTCCTATGAATCCGTATAATACGAATTTGTAATTTGTGTTTAGCATTATAAAAAATATATATTACTTTATATTTATTGATTTCTTTCTTTTTCTTTTTTATAAAAATAGAATAATTTTTTTTATCTGACACCATTTGCTGCAGACTTTGAGTCACCTGTTCTGATTCACTCTCAAGATTTGATGTAGAGCAATTCGATTCTCTATTACATTTTTTGTGTCTCATACACACTAACTATCCACGTTTATCATCTATATTTCCTTCTACAAGTAGATACATTCCGTCTGGTTCTCCTTATGCTAAGTCTCCAATAAACACAATTATGAAGATTGACTGTGTCAATTTGCCACTGTTTGCAGTTTTGCCTGATAGTTTATTTCTATGTCTTCTTAGGGAGCCGACTTTCATTTTGTTGTTCAATCTTAGGTCTCTGCAAGTGCTGATATACACCTTGTTTCTTTCAGCATATCTGAACCACCAAAGACGGTTTGCTATTATTAGAACAAAATCGACCATCATCTTTGATTGAATCATGTCAAAGTAATAACTAGGGCTACGACAACAGCATATTCTTTTCCTTGTTTTGATTCTCAGGATTCCATTAATATCTTATATGCTTTTATGTAGAGTGGTGTGATCCTCGGTTGATTAATTGTGTCTAACTGTGTCGGATATATACTCGAGAGTAAAAACAATGAAAAGAATATGCTGTTGTCATAGCCCTAGTAATAACATATTCACAGATGATAAGTCTTACAATAAGTTTCAGAACTTTAAAACGATGCAGATCTGTAGAAAATTAAATGTTTAGTAAAAGTTATTTATTGTATCTTTTCTTTGTTTTTAATTCCTCAATTATTAACTATATTGCATGATTGCTAAAAAACAGTCTTGAATGAATGTATTTCCTTGCGCTAGCATAGAATTTTTAATTATAATTTTTTTTTATAAATGTTTCTTCGTTTCTCTTTCAGTGAGTACCAATTCCCATTACAATTTGGACGATGAGTGTTGGGACATTCATACTTTGACAGGGACTCTCAAATTGTTCTTCCGAGAATTGAAGGAACCACTTTTCCCCTTTAATAAATTTGAAAGATTTTTGGAAGTCGCAAGTAAGTTTCCACCTCAGTCAAACGGCAGATATATTGTTTGATTTTATCAGATTTGCATGTCCCTAAACATATTAAATTAAACAATTAGATTCTAACAGAACATGTACCTTTTTTTTTTTTTAATAAGGGAATCGCCACTTATCAAGGCCCAGAGGCCACTCGAGGATGAGTTTAATAACTGTAACTATAAAAATATGTGTCAGTGCCCTCTAGGTACTAACTGTATGCTTAGTAGGGCTCTATGGACAAATTTATCTTTAGTTGACCTTTGACAACTAAATATTTTCGTTTACTAGCCAAGCCCACATGATTTTTAGAATATGACATCTTCGTTCTGTGACGAGTATGTACATCATAAAGATTTTTCTGCATTTTTTTAATAAGTGTGATTCCAAATATACAACAAATTTTATGTTGATACTTGAAGATATAAACATTCTAATTTCTTCAGATGTTTTTTTAAAACAGCCTTCGTTAAAAAAAAAATAAATAAAGAGTATATTAAACTTTTATTTTTTTAATAATTTAACTTTGTTCGTTTTATTAAAAACAAAAAGTTGAAAAGATATTTTTCACTCAGTAGTGAAGATTGGAAGATTGTCAGTGAAAGAAATGCAATCGCCAAAAGATAAGCGCTTCATTATTTCTAGTCGCCACTTTGAAAAATCGCTCGCAAATGTGACTGTTTCACTCACAATGTAGAGCCCTGCTTAGTGATGCAGTTTACAAGTTTGTTTTTTTATACTTTACTAATACCAAGTAAACTAATATTATCTGTTTCGTAAATTTTGATCTCCAGGGTACATCCAATTCATCAGCAGAATAAGTTGGTCAAATTTTTTGTAGTTATTGTGGTGAGGTTCTTATCTTTTTTCTGTCATTCTCTTTTATTCCTAACTAGCGGGGGGGGGGGCTGGCGTTTCCCGGGTGTTTGGAGGTGTGTGTGTTGAGAAAGAAAAAAAAAACCCGAACTGGAAAAGAAAGTGAAGAAAACATGAGAACTTACCGCTGCGCTACGACGACAAAGAAAGCAAAAGCATTTCAATTTAGCGATGTTCAAATCAAAAGTTGTTGATAATTACGTCAAGAATGATAGGAGTCGGCGAAGAAATGAAAGTGAAGTTTTCAGCTTTCTCTCATGGTATTTATTTTCTGCACCACGAGGTCGTTCCCCGAAAAAGGGAACTCTGGCAGCGTCCAAATGAATAGCAATTGTCTGATATGAGGGGTTTTCCACAGTGATAAAAAGCTAATTGCTTTCTGGACGTCCCAGCCTTTCGTGCCGGGAAGCTGCCTTCGCTTTCGTTGGTTTCGCTTATATGTAAAAGACCAACAAACATGCGGATGGACGAAAGCAAGAATGTAAGTAAATGTAGAGACGACCTGCATTCACAAATCGTAGATATTACGATCTAGGGAGTATATAAAAGATTCTAAAAAATAGTTTTTAGCTTTTGTTTTTAATTTTTTATACCCCGAATAACAAAGAAAAATATTTGGTTGAATTCAAAATACATATATATATATATATATATATATATATATATATATTATCTATATATATATATTATCTATCTATCTATATATATATATATATATATATATATTATCTATCTATCTATATATATATATTATCTATCTATCTATATATATATATTATCTATCTATCTATATATATATATATATTATCTATCTATCTATATATATATATATATATTATCTATCTATCTATATATATATATATATATTATCTATCTATATATATATATATATATTATCTATCTATCTATATATATATATATATTATCTATCTATCTATCTATATATATATATATATATATTATCTATCTATCTATCTATAGATATATTATCTATATATATATATATATATTATCTATCTATCTATCTATATATATATATATCTATATATATATATATCTATCTATATATATATATATCTATCTATATATATATATATTATCTATCTATATATATATATCTATCTATATATATATATATATATATATATATATATATTATCTATCTATATCTATATATATATATATATATATATATATATTATACAATGCTGTAGCTGAGATTGAATTCACTACACAAGTTTGTAATGTAATTCAAATCTTGTCGGTAGCTGAATACTTGATGCTTTGCCAGGGCTAACAAGGGTATTTTTTTTATTGTGACGCCATTACTAGATGGGGTGCCTATCATGACTTAAGAGAGTCCCATCTACCCTTGAGAGAAGGATAGATCATGCCAGTTTCTCAACCTGGTATTTTACCTCACGTATTATATATATATATATATATATATATATATATATATATATATATATATATATATATATATATATATATATGTAATTAATTTATTATTTAAATATTTATTTTAAATATTTTTGTGTGCATAAATTAAGTTATAACTTTTGAATTCAACCAAATATTTTTCTTTGTTATTCGAGGTATAAAAAATTAAAAACAAAAATTAAAAACTAAAACAATGCATGCAATCATTTTGTTTCTTATGCATAAATTAAGTTATAACTTCTGTGTATGTCTATTTAATAACTTCCAAAGTTTTTTTTAATAATTTTTATATTTTAGTTTACAATTTGTAAAAAACTATATCTGCTTAATCTCTTAATCAATTTATTTTTTATAGATTTTGAATTTCATTTTTATTGTTTAACATTTAATTTTTGTAATAGATTCAGTGATCTTTTATAAGTTTTTTTACTTAATGCTAATGATATGCAAAGAAAAAGAAGAAAACTTAACATAAGAAACAATAAGAGAGCATGCAATCTGACTGGTGTCAACTCTTTGAATTGGACTGCATGGAGAGCAAATGTGAGAAGTTGCTTGATATTGCTCATCTCAGAGTTTGGGACATTCAGAACAAAACAAATTATCAAAACTGGATGAAAAAGCAGATAAATTCTATTCATTCCACCAATCGCTTCCATTTGTCATCATTCCCTCTCATTAATCCTTATCCTTGAATGGCCGTTGACCTTGATAAGTGATGTCTCAATATTTATCTTCCTCCCACGATGAAAGCTGTGATACAAGGTCAGTAAAGTGGAATTTGAAAAGCCAAGTACCCTAGAGGAAGAGCACTCTGGCCTACAAAAAATTCCTGACAGGCCTATCCACCTTCCCACCTTCCCGGTAGGGGTACCTCGGGTGATTAACAATAACCTAACTCCTTCTCAAAAGGTAAGAAGAAAAAAAGTCTGAGAGGGTGCACCTCCTAGAACTGACCAGAACTTTGATGACACCTTAGTCAACAATGAACAAGCCACATAAACACTGGCCTAGACTCTGGTGGCTTTGAGGGAAAACCCTGGTTGCTAAGTGGTGCTTCATTGATATAAAAAAAAGAGGAGATGGGCAGATAAACTTGCTTTGATGTCTCTTGCTAAGGGTAGATAATCGTCGTTCAATGTTTCAAGAACATATAATTGCAAGACCCAAAAAGAGTTATCCCCCTTTACACAGAAATTCGTAATAAATAACAAGCATTATTGTACCTATTTACTATGCCTCCCCACGGGACAGAGTTAGACACCAGGGTCGTTTTTTTAACGTGGAGAAAAGGTACAAAAATAAAAATTGTCTCAGTCGTGAAGGATTTCTTCTCCACCGAAAGAGAACAAGAAATAGAAGTGCAGCATCTGAAGAACAGATACTACACTTTGATCTTGACACCAAGCATTATTGTAGCGAAATTCGAAAATTGAAATATTGAATTTCAAGTGAAACCTTTGGTTTAATTAATAATCTTTGTTAGGTCAATTAATATACCTTTGTTAAATGAATTACAAAGCTGCTAAACTTCTGTCAGACCACCAATATGGATTTAGGCACGCCCGTTCTACTGCATATATTCTAACTGTAATATATTCTACTGCATATATTCTAACTGTAATCTCTGAATGTTTATACCAAACACTGGATAAGGCTGGGGAGGGGAGGGCAGTAGCCCTAGATATATCTAAGCTTTTGACAGGGTATAGCACGATGGTCTTCTCATGAAAATAAAATCCTATGGTATTACTGGACGAATGCTTAGCATAATTAGATCCTTCTTAAATGAGAGAAGAATCCAGGTTGTCCTCGATGGGCATACGTCCAAAAAATTTGATATAAATGCGTGAGTACCTCAGGGATCGATCCTTGGACCTTTATTATTTCTGATATTCATAAATGACTTACCTGGTAAAATTGTCTCTGAGATGGGTATATTTGCCGACGACACCACACTCTATAGCAGGCACGTGGGGAAATCTAATGAGCACATATTTACAGTAATGGCCGAAACCCTAGAGGAAGATTTTCAGTCTGTAGTGGAATGGGGTCATAAATGGATGGTAACATTCCACGTTGCCAAGACAAAGCTAGTTTCCTTTAATAATTACATGAAACCTTACCAACCACCAATAGCTATGGCTAGAGATATTTTACCTAAGAGCACTGCGTTCAAGCTCCTTGGCAACGTTCACAGGAAACATGAGTTGGAATAGATACATTGAAATCATTGGTAAGGCTGCTGCAAAGAAGGTGGGCTCTTTCTATCGTGCTAGGAAGTTACGTACGCCTGAAAGTATCTGGTACCTCTACAAAACCACCATTCGCCCATGTATGGAGTACCAAAAGAGAGTCTCCAACCTGAATTGTCATCTAAACTTCAGCCTCTGTCCCACCAAATGTTGCATCCCTCTGCCTGTTTTACAAGTATTTTAATGGTGAATGCTCTGACGAACTACAACCACTTGTACCCCTCGACGAGAGTACCCCGACAAGCAGCAAAGTCCCACCCCTACACAGTTTTGATCCCTAGATGTAAGGAAGCCTTTTAATCTAATAGCTTCTTCCCCAGAACAGCAGGACTTTAGAATTCTCTTCCGGTTTCCTGCTTCCCCAACTATACTTACATGCAGAAGTTCAAGTGTAATGTGAACAGACATCTTGCTGCTAAACTCCCTACATAGTACCCCTGGAACTTAGTAGCCCCTTACATCAAAGTGGCAATATGCTTTCTTTGGGGTGAAAATGTAATAAAAAAATTTTAAAAAGTCACTAAAGAAAAACGTACCTTTGTTCTTTTAATAACTTCATCGTGGAAGGTATTGACAAAGAAACAAAGGAATTAACACTTAACATTTACTTAGCACACATAGAGATGTATGGAGACCGCCTGTTTATTTTTTTACATCTGTCTACGAAAAAGCTATACGCCGAAAAGAGAAAGACACATTGCATTACAACTCAGGGGGCATTATTTAAAATATACCTCACCAGTTAATCAAAGGGAGGCAACTCCAAACTATTTACACCACTGAAAATACTGTCCCATCAACGAAATGTTGCATCCCTCTGCCTGTTCTACAAGTACTTTAATGTTGAATGCTCTGACATACTACAAGCACTTGTACCCCCTAGACGTGAATCCCCTCGACAAACCCGACAAGCAGCTAAATCCCACTCCTTCACAGTAGAGATCCCTAGATGTAAGAGAGCCTTCTACTCCAATAGTTCTTCCCCAGAACTGCTAGACTTTGGAACTCCCTTCCAGGATTCTGCTTTCCCAACTGTACTGACATGCAGATGTTCAAGTGTAATGTTAACAGACATCTTGCTACTCATCTCCATTTATAATACCCCTGCAACTTATGTCCCCGATAGTTGCCCCCTACTTCAAAGTGGCACTGTGCCTTGTTTGGGGTGAAAATTGAATTTTAAAAAAAAAAAAAAAAAAAAGATAACTTTTCAGTATTCAAAAATCCACTAGCATTGATATTTTCAATAAAACCGATGGTATCTACTGAATTCAAATGTCGCATATATCGAAAATATCCAAAAAAAAATTATGAAAACGATGTGATAGAAATTTAATTATTGATGTAAACATTTTTTGAAGATAATTAGTAAAAATTAGTTTTGCTAAATTGCTAAATTGGCCAAAGATTTTCAGTTTTCAGAAAAGTTTCAGCTCCATTCTTGTTATCATTCAAACTCTTTGGTTTCTTTCTTTGCAAAACTCAGTTTTCGTTAATTGTCCCTGGAAACTATTTTTTATTAATGATTAATTTTCTACTCTATCATTCTTCATAATTTTTAGATATTTTCATTCCTGTGACATGACAATTCAATAGATATCATTGGTTTAACTTGAAATTCAATTTTCGAATTCTGCTATAATAATCAAGAACTGCATTTTAGTTTCCTGTCTTGAAGAATGTTAATTTTGTAAATTATTGTTAAAAGAAATATTTTTCTTGTTTCATGAATGTGCATAAAAATGTCTCCTTTGTAAGTTTTGATATATAAAATACCTATTATTATACTTAAGCTGAGTTAATCAACGTTTGTTTCCGTGAAGCTTTTTTATTTATTTATTTTATTTTTTTCATCACACGTAATATTTTGTTTGTTTTGGGATTGAGTTATGTTTAAAAAAACTGTCCATTTTAATTAACCAGCTCTTTTATATGAGAATGAGATGATGGATGCGTAATGTAAATCTTAAAGACAGGCTTAGATCTGATGACCTCAAAGGAAAGCTAAGCACTTTTGCATTACACAGACGGTGGCATTGTTAGAGGGTGATAACTCCCATTTCTTCTTGGCCAAATAACATGGCAAAAAAATAACGAAGAAGATTTCTTTTTTGCGAACATGAAAATATTTGAAAACCAAAACATTTATTGTATAGAAATGTATCAATATATAATTGTAAAAACATTTATTGAAAAGTCTGCATAAAAAAATATAGTTTTAATAAAAGCAATTTTTGTTTTAAAGCAACATTGGATGTTTTTTCCTTCCTGAAACATTTTTTGAATTAAAGTAAAATTGGATTTTTTTTTTTTTTTGACTAATTTAATAATTTAAGTGAAACATTTTTTGGATTAAAACAACATTGGATTTTTTTTCCTAAACATTTTTTAATTCAAGTAAAATTGTCACTGTAACAAAATATAGTTTTAATTTTATTTGTGGCACCTATTAAAGGGTCAACAATATATTATAGTTTTAATTTTTGAATTTATAAACAATTTGAATGAAAAAAAGCACCACCTGGTGACAGTTTAGTAGAATGCAACCAAAAAAAAAAAATAAAATAAATGAATAAAAATGCTGCCGTTCATGAATGCAGAAGTAACGAAGGTTAAATCTGAATTTTTTGGGGAGATGTGTGCAGAACAGGAGACTTAGATAGTATGGTCACATTGAAAGAATTGATGATAGTTCTTGGGTAAGTAGATGTAGAATAGTTAAAGTAAAAGTGTGATTTGATAGGGGAAGGCCAAGGAAACCATGAGTGAAAGTGATAAGCATGGATTTGAGATAAAGGCCTGATCAGAGATTGGTTAATTTGGAAGCCAGTTTAACATTGGAACCAATCCTTGAAGCTATCCAAACATTGGAACCAATCCTTGAAGCCATCTAAACATTGAAACCAATCCTTGAAGCCATCTAAACATTGGAACTAATCTTTCAAGCCATCTAAACATTGGAACCAATCTTTGAAGCCATCCAAACATTGGAACCAATCCTTCAAGTTATCCAAAGCATTGCATTTTGGCTGCAAACAAAACAAATAACTCCCTATTTTTGATTTGATGCTCCTTCTACAAACTCACTCCTGAAATATTTGTTCCACTTCATGTCTCTCTCTTGTCAGATCACTGTTAGAGTATATTGTCCAGGCTTCTGCTTCATATCTAATAAATGATATCCTGCATATGGAGAGATTTCAACAATTCGCTACTCGAACGGTGCTGCAACTACAACATCTATCTTACAAAACCTGACTCGAGATTAACCTTTTCTCCATTGAGTGTCAATGTTTATGTGGTGATCTCATTTTGCCCTACAATCTCTTCAATGACAGACCATTCATCAGGAAGACACTTGTGCAGGCATTCGCAGAAACTGTTTAATTGTCAATTTTGATTGAACCAAAGATGGCCATTTTTTAATTAGGATCTCTGAACTTTGGAATAGACTGAAGGCAACTGGAGCATTATTGGTTTATTTTTATTTATCTTTTTTTGACAAATTTATTGAATTAAAAAATCTTTAAAAATAACCTCAATGACACAATGAGTTTCTTTTTAATGTTTATTTATTTCTATTTTTCAGAATGTGAATCAAAAATGAAAGTCGAAGAACGTTTGAGAAACTACAAAGAACTGATCCATTCCTTTCCCAAATGCCATCGAGAAACCCTCAAAGATCTCCTCTATCATCTCAGAAAGTAAGAACACGTCATTGGGGTGGCGGGGGGGGAGTTAAGCAAAGGGAGTTAACTCTCTTCATAATATGCCACAAGGGAGATAACTCTGTAGACAATTTAAAAAATCCTATTTACTTGCCTCTGCATGAGAGTAAAATGTTTGATTTAACTTCAACATAAGAGATGTTGTCATAATGGGCATGCCATTTCCTCAGATGATAACCAACTGTATGGAATATTCATGCAGTTTCTCAAGTATTAAGAATGCAAATAAAATCCTTATATATATATATATATGAACAAATGATTAATAAAACATGTTAAAAGACATCTTGAAAAAGAGTTAAAAACATATTTAATTTTAAAAAAGGAAACACAAGATAAGTGGATAGTCCTTAATCCGCGGAGTTTCGAAGAAATACGCTCCTTCTCATCAGAGGGCATGAAA